>NW_007031210.1:0-15848 GCF_000164805.1 Carlito syrichta | reverse complement strand
TGGATCAGAATTGAGATTCCCAGAAGCAAAACCTCAATTTTTTCAACCAACTCATCTTGACAAAGCCCCCACCACCTACCAATGGGGAGAGGAGAACCTATTCAGTAAATGGTGCTGGGAAAATTGGCTGACCACATGCAGAAAATTGAAACAGGACCCCTATCTATCCCCATGCACAAAAGTTAACTCTAAATGGATCAGAGACCTAAATGTAAAACCTCAAACCATAAGAACCTTAGAAAAGGAAGGAAATACACTCATGGAAATCGGAACTGGCATCCAATTCCTGTACAAAACCCGAAACCCACAGGACTTAAGAGAGAAGATAGACAAATGGGACCTTATTAAACTGACAAGCTTCTGCAAAGCCAAAGAAACCATCAAGAGAGCAGGGAGACAGCCTACAGACTGGGAAAAAGTATTTGCCAACTCTAGGTCTGACAAAGGCTTAACATCCTGGATCTACAAGGAACTGAAGCGTACTGAAAAGAAGAAAACAAACAACCCCATTATAAAATGGGCAAAAGACATGATCAGACACTTCACAAAAGAAGACATTCGAGCAGCCAACAAACACATGAAGAAATGCTCAACCTCACTAATCATCAGGGAGATGCAAATCAAAACCACACTGAGATACCACCTAACTCCAGTCAGAATGGCAATTATCAACAACTCAAAAAATAACAGCTGCTGGAGAGGGTGTGGTGAAAAGGGAACACTTCTACACTGTTGGTGGGAGTGTAAACTAGTGCAACCTCTGTGGAAAGCAGTGTGGCGATTCCTAAAAGCTCTAAAAATTGACCTTCCATATGACCCTGCAATCCCCCTACTGGGAATATACCCTGAAGAACACAAATCACTCTATAAAAAAGATACCTGCACACGTATGTTTATCGCAGCATTGTTCACAATAGCAAGAACCTGGAAACAACCATGCTGCCCATCAAAAGAGGACTGGATTAAAAAAATGTGGTACATATACACGATGGAATACTACGCAGCCATAAAAAAGAACAAAATCATGAATTTCGCTGCAACCTGGATGGAACTAGAGTCTATAATACTGAGTGACCTCTCACAAAAACAAAAATCCGAATATCACATGTTCTCACTCATATAATGGACCTTGAACATCCAATGCAATACTATGAGAAAATGACGGATGGTACTGCGAAACTATGGGGGGGAGGGGGATGGGATTAACAGTAGCAAATATCTGTCGGGGGATGGGAAAACACTTCTTATCTACAGGGGGCCTGAATGAAACGTCATTGTACACCTAACCCTTAACTGTACCCCACAAAACCATAATAAAAAATACTGATTAATGAAAAAAAAAATACTATGCTATATCTTATTAGGCTAATACCTTATCATTAATTCTTTCATAAATCTTATGGTAGTTGTCATACTCTTGAACAAGGAAATGTATGGTTGCAATGATGATGGCCACAGGCTGAAGCAGAGTTTTGGTATGTAACGAAACTAGAAAAAACGTTCTGCCTGGCTATAGGCAGGGCAATAAAACTATTATGGTAATTTAGTTTCTAATCTTAGCTCTAGAGGAGACTGCTTTCGGGAAAAAGAGCTGATTAACCAGTCTACCAGGAAATAGAAGTTTAAAAATGTCTTGAAAAAGGAGTACAACTTAGAAAGACAGAGAAAAATAATTCTGCTGTGCACTTTCCATCAGGCATATTGACATTTACTTAAACGTTTTGTATCCTAACGTAAGTTTTGTTGCCATGTATGCACACTGGTCACTATTCACACACCAATATTATAGGTATTGCTTGTCAGAGGCGATCTTTCAGATGGGCCTTTATAGGCCTCAGTCATGTAGCTATAGATGTTGGTTCCCAACAATATAAGATGGGTACCTTATTGACTAAAACACTTCTTTCATGGGTGTCACAGTGACTTGGTCTCCGTAGTGAGGGCTCCATTGACTGGGCATCCTCTGTGATTTGTGTCCTAGATAGTGAATGCCTCTAGATATAGTGTGCCAATGACTAGCCCTCCTCTGTCATTGGTGTTCTAATAACTGGACTTCCTCCATAATTTGTTTCCCAGTGATTAGCCCACTTCTGTTTAGGGTGCTCCACTGACATGTTCCCCTCTGCTATTGGTGTCTTAGTGTCAGGTTCTCCTTTTTGATAGAAGTCCCAGTTGATAAGCCTTCTGTACAATTTGCACCCAAGTTATTAGCCCTCTTATATGATAGGCGCCCAGTGACTTTCTCTCCTCTATGAAAAATGTCCCAGTGTCTTATGCTCCCCTATTCCATGTACCAGAATGACTTTGCCTCTTCTGTGATGGCTATCCCAGGTACTGGCTCTCTTCTGTAATAGAAGCATCAGTGACTAAACTCTTCCTATTGGTTGCCCTAGTGACTGGCCCTCCTCCACGATGGGTAGGTCAGTAATTCGCCCTTGTCAGTGATTTGTTGCCCCAGTGACAGGTTCTTCTTGTGATGGTTGACCCAGTGACTGTCTCTCTTCTCTGATAGGTATCCCAGGGAGTATCCTCTTATGGTGGATGCCCCAGTGACTGGCCCTTTCCTATATTATGTACCCCAGTGATTGGCCTAATCTGTGATTGGTACCCAAGTGACGGGCCCTGTTATTTGATGGGTAACCCTATGTCTAGCTCTCCTCAATGATGGGTTTCCCAGTGACTTGTTCCCCTCCATAAATCTTGTCCTAGTGACTAGCCGTAATCTGTGATGGTTGTCTCAGTTAGTGGGCCTCCTCAATCATGGCTGTCCTGCTAACTAGCCCTTCTTAGAAATGGGTATTACCGTGACTGGCCCTCCTTTGTGATTCATGCCCCAGTGACTGACCCTCCTCAATAATGGGAGTCCCAGTGACAGACCCTTCTCCATGATTTGTGCCTAATTTACTCGCCTTCCTCTTTGATTGGTGTCAAATGACTAGCTTTCCTTTTTGATGGGTATCCCAGTGACTAGGCATCCAGAGTTATGCATACTCTGTGAAGAACTAACCTCTGTGATGGGTGCCAGAGTGACTGGCCCTTCTGCATGATGGATGCCCCAGTGATAAACACCTATCTGTGAGGGTTGTACCAGGGAAAAGTCATTCTTTAATATTGATGCCCCAGTGACTAGCCCACCTCTTGATGGGTGCCATAGTGACTGGCCTTTGTCTGTGATCAATATCCCAGTGAGTTGTTCTCATCCATATTGGTGCCACAGTGACAGACCTTCCTCCATTATTTTATTATTATTTTTTTTTATTTTGAGTCAGAGTCTCACTCTGCCCCTCAGACTGGAGTGCAGTGGCCGCTTCCGGCCATCGCAGCCTCGACCTGCTGGGCTCTGGTGATCTTTCCGCCTCAGCCTTCCAAGTAGCCAGAATTACAGGCATGTGCTACCACGCCCAGCTGATTTTTTGATTTATTGTAGAGATGAGGTATTGCTGCCCAGGCGGGTATCAAACCCAAAGGCTCAGGCAATCCACTCACCTCAGCCTCCCAAAGGCGCAGGATTACAGGCTGAGCCACCAAGCCCGGCTACCTTCCTCCATTATTGGTGCCACATTGATTCTACTTTATCTGAAACTGGTGCTCAGTGACTGACCCTCTTCCATAGGTTGTCCTATTGACTAGTACTCCTCTGTGCTGAGTGGGCCACTTACTAAGCCTTCTCCATAATGGGTGCCACAAGGACGGGTCTTATTGTGTAATGGGTGTCTCAGTGACTGAGCCTCTTCCATAGTGTATGTTGCAAAGTCTAGGACTCCTCTGTGATTGGTGTCCCCGTGACTGGCCTTCATATATAAAGTGTGACCCAGTGAATTACCTTTACTGTGATGGATGTCACAGTGACTGGGCTTTCTCTATAATGTGTACCCCTGAGACTGTCTCTTTTATGACTGTTGCCCCCAAAACTGGCCATCCTCTGGGATAGGTGCTGAAGTGACTAGCACTTTTGTATGATATGTAACCTAGTAACTGAGCTTTCTGCACAATGGGTACCCCAATGACAAAGACTTCTTTGTGAATGATTTCCCCAAGATTGGGCCACCTGTGTTATGGGTGCCCAGTGACTGGTTCTTCTCCATTTTGGTTACAAAGTGACTGAACTTTCTCTATGATGGGTATCACAGTGACAAACAATCTTTGTGGTAGGTGTCCCAGTGACTATACCTCTTCTATTATGTGTAATTTTGTGACTGACCCTCCTCTGTGATGTGTACCATAGTGACTTGCTGTGTTATGGGTGGCACAGTGACTCCCCCTCCTCTGTGAAGCATGCCCTAATGACTGTTTCTAATATGTGATTAGTCCCCAATGTCTGGCACTCATCTGTGATTGTTTTCCCAGCGACTAATGGGTGCTAGAGTTTCTGGGCCTCCTTCATAGTGGGTACCACAATGAGAGGCCCTCTTCTGTAGTAGATGTCCCAGCTACTGAACCTCATCCATAATGGGTGTCACAGAGGCTGGGCATCTTCAGTCACTGTTTCCTCATGGGTACTCCATTACTTGCCCTTCTCTGTGTTTGGTGCCCCAGTTACTAACCCTCATCTATAATGGATGCCTTAGTGATCAGCCCTCATCAGTGATGGGTACCCCATTGATTGGCCATCCCCATAATGGGTGCCACATTTACTAGGCTACTCTGTGACTAACACATCTCTGTTATGGGTGATAAGTGCCTGGACTTACTCCCAAATTGGAGTGCCAGTGACTCTCCCTCATCTATGATAGGTGAACTAGTGACTGGCCTTCCTCTGTAATCACTGCCCCAGTGAGAGGCCTACACCATATCAGTGCCCCAGTGAGAGGGCCTACACCATATCAGTGCCCCAGTGACTGGCCTTTGTCCATGATGGTTGCCTCAGAGACCAGCCATCATTTGTAATAGATGTCCCAATTACTGTGAATCCTCTATATTGATTGCCCCATTGCTTAGACTTCCTCTATATGTTCCCCCAGTAACAAGGCATTTTCTTTGATTGGTGCCCCAGTGACTAATCTTCATATAAAATGTGTGTGGCAATGACTAGCCCACTTTTATCATGGGTGTTCTAGTTACTGGACATTTCTCAAAATGGGTGCCCCAGTGACTAGCCACTTCTGTAATGGGTGCTATAGTTTCTGGGCCTCCTTCATAGTGGGTACCACAATAAGAGGCCCTCCCATTATAGAGGAGGTGTCCCAGCTGCTGAGCCTCCTCCATAATGTGTGTCACAGAGGCTGGGCATCTTCAGTCACTGTTTCCTCATGGGTGCCCCATGACTTACCCTTCTCTGTATTTGGTGCCCCAGTGACTAACCTTCATCTCTAATGGATGCCCTAGTGATCAGCCCTCCTTAGTGATGGGTGTCCCAGTGATTGGCCATCCTCCATAATGGGTGCCACATTTACTAGGCTACTATGTGATGAGTAACTTATTGTCTAAGCATCCTCTGTAATGATTGGCCCAGAGACAGGTCCTCCACTATAATGGGTACCCTAATGATTATCTGGCCTCTATTATGGGTGTCCAAGTGATTAAGTTCCTCTTTTATGGAGTCCCCATGACTAACCTCCTATGTAATGGGTGCCCCAGTTAATGGGCCTCCTCTCTGATTGATGCATTATTGACAGGCCCTACTTTGTTAGTGGTTCCCCAGTGGTTGGCCCTCCTTCCAATTGTGTTCCATTGTGTGGGCCTTCTTTGGGATGGGTGCCTCAGTTACTAGCATTCCTCTGTAATGGGTGCCTTAATGACTAGACTATCTTTGTGATGGCTGCTCCAGTGATTGGTCTTCATCTATGATGTGTGCCCCAGTGATTATACCTTATCTATGATCAGTGTCATTGTGACTGGTTTACCTTTGTTATGAGTATCTCCGAGGCAGGCCCTCATCTATGATCTTGGATTTAATGACTGACTTACCTCTATGATAGGCACCTCTGTGCCTGGTACTCTTCTAAAATGATGTTCCATTGACAGGTCATCTGTGATGGGTGTCCTAGTGACCATGCTCCTCTGTGATGGGTAACCCTGGAGAATAGCTCTATTGTGTCATGGGTGTCTCAGTGACTGACACTTTTCTGTGATGAATGCCTCAGTTACTGGCTCTCCTCCGTGATAGGTTCCCCAGTGACAAGCCTTCCTTTGTGATGGGAGCTCCAGTGACTGGGCTTCTTTTGTGATGGGTACCAAAGTTACTGGCCCTCCTCTGTGGTTGGTGCTTGAGTCACAGGCCTTTTTCCAAATTTAGTGCTCCAGTAACTGACCCTCCTCTGTGATGTGTTTCCCAGTGCTGATCCTTCTCTGTGATGGGTATCATAATCACTGGCTCTCCTCTTTGAAAGATGTCTCAATGACTTGGTCTATTCCATATTGGATGCCCATCAGAATGACAATCCTCCATAGTGGGTGTGCCAGTAACTTGCCCTCATCAGAAATGTGTCCCAGTGACTGTTCTCCTCTGTGTTCTCCTCTGTGAAATGTGCCTCATTTATTGGACTTCCTCTGTAATGGTTGACCCAGTGAATGAACTTCCTCTGTGAAGGGAACCACAATGAATTTCTCTCCAGTATGATGACTGGCCCAGTAACTTACCCTTCTCTGGGATGGTTGTCCAGTAGTTGGACTTCCTTTGGGATTGGTACCCCAGTATCTGAAGCTAACTGTGATCAGTGAACCAGTGACTGGCTCTTCCCTCTGATGTGTTTTACAATCACTGTTCTTCCTCAGTGATGCATGTGCCACGGCTGGGCCTCATCAGTGATGGGTGACCAATGACTGGCCGTCCTCTATATGGTTGTTCCAGTGACTGACAACCCTCCTTTAAGATAGGTGCCTCAGTGATTAGTCCTTCTCTGAGACTGATGTCTCAGTGACTGACTTTTCTCTACGATGGAGCCCCAGTGACAGGTCTTCCTATGTGATGGTTGCCTCAGTGACTACCTCTCTTGTGTGATGGGTGCCAGAATGACTAATCTTTTTCTGTGATGGATGACTCAGTGACTGGCCCTCCTCTATGGCAGATGCCATATGGCAAGCACTCTTCTCTGATGGGAGCCCCCCGTGACTGGACTTCTCTGTGATTACTGTCCCACTAACCAGTCTTTCTTTGTTATCAGTGTCCCAATGATAGGTCTTCCTCCTTAATGGGTACCATAGTGAGTAGCTCTCTTTTATCATAGGCACTCGAGTGACTGGTTTTCATCTGTGGTGTGTGCCCAAGTGATTAGCCATCATATGTGATCTGTGCAACAGCGATTTGTACTCCTCCTAATGGACTCCAGAGGGAATGCCCCTCTATTGTGATGGGTGCTACACTGATTGAATGTCCTCTGAGATAGTTGACTCAGTGATTGCTGCTTCACTGTTATGGGTGCCCCAGTGACTAGACCTTCTCTGTGATGGGTGTCCCAATGACATGTCCTCGTCTGTGAAAGATGCTCCAGTGACAGAGTCTCTTCTATGTTGAGTGCCATAATGAGTGTCCCAGTGACTGGAGCTCTTCTGTGATGGATGTTTCAATTACTTGTTCTCCTCTGTGGTTGATGCTCCAGTGACTGAACCTCTTCTATATTGGGTGCCCTGGAGACAGACTACCCAGCATAGTGAGTGTCCCACTGACTGCCTCTCTTCAATGATGGGCTTCCCAGTGACTGTCCCTTTATGTGATGGTTGCCCCAGTGACTAT
This sequence comes from Carlito syrichta, assembly GCF_000164805.1. Classification (NCBI taxonomy): domain Eukaryota; kingdom Metazoa; phylum Chordata; class Mammalia; order Primates; family Tarsiidae; genus Carlito; species Carlito syrichta. The sequence continues at coordinate 8,176 of NW_007031210.1, read as the reverse complement.
ATCTCTTCTGTGATGTGTACTGCAGTAATTGGGACTCCTCTCTGATGACTGCCTCAATAACTGGCCCTCCTCAGTGATGGGAACCATAGTGACTGATTCTCCTCTGTGCTGGTTTTCCCAGTGTCTAACCATTCTCTGTGATTGGTGCTGATTGACTAGACTTCCTTTAGGATGGGTGCCCCAGTTTCTGTATTTTGGTCTGTGCCCCAGTGAAAGAATTTCCTCTGTGATGGGTGCTCCAGTAACTGAGAACTATCTATAACCATTGACTTACTAACTGTCCCTCCTCTGTGATCAGAGACCCATTGATTGACCCTCCTCTGTGATGTGTGCCTCAGTGAATAGCCCTCCTCTATGTTGAGTGCTTCAGTGACTGGTCCTCCTCTGTAACGCCTGTCTCAGTAACTAGCTCTCATCCATAAATGTGTCCCAGTGAAAGATACTCCTCTGTGATTGGCGCCCTAGTGATTAGCCATCTTCTGTGATGGGTTACTCCATAGCTACATATTCTCTGTGATAAGTGTTTCAGTTACTGGCCCTTCTCTGTGCTTGGTGCCCCAATAATTGGCCCTCTTTTGTGGTCAGTGCCCCAGAGAAAGGCCCTCCTCCATAATGGATGCCCTTGTGGGTAGCTCTTTTTTATTGTAGAAGTTCCAGTGTCTCGTTCTCCTCTGTGTTGTGTGCCAAAGTGACTAATCATTTTCTGTAATTGATGCATCAGTGACTAGTCCTTCTCCTAAGGTGTGCCTTAGTGCTAAGGTGTGCAAAGTGACTGCTGCCCTTTGGGATGTTTGTTTCAGTGACTGGATGTTCTCTCAAATAGGTGTATATGTGATTGTGCGTTCTCTATAATGTGTGACCTGTGACTATTCCTACTCTCTGATATGTACCACAGGGATTTGGTATCCTCTGTGATGGGTCCACCAATGAGTGGCCCTCCTCTCTGATGGGTGTCATCATGACTAGCCCTCATATGTGATGTGTGTCTCAGTGATTGGCTATCTTATGTAATGGTTGTCCCAGTGACTGACTTTCATCTTCAATGGGTACCCTGTGAGTGGGCTAATTCTGTGATGGGTGTCCCAGTGACTGGCTCTCCCTTATTATATGTGCCCGAGTAACTGGCACTCCTCTGATTTTCTTTCCTAGTGAATTACATTCCTCTGTGATTGGTACTTCAGAGTGTGATCCTCCTCTGTGATTGGAGCCCCAGTTACAGGCTATCTTTTATAATTAATGTCTTAGTGACTTGACCTCCTCTGTGATGGGTGTCCCAGTATCAGGCTGTCCTCTGTGTTGGTTGTTCCAGTTATTAGCTTTCCTCCATAATGATTGCCACAGTGACTGGCCCTCTTCTGTGTTGGGTGTCCAAGTAACTGGGCCTCATCCAAAATTGCTTCTCCAATAATTAGCCCTCCTTTGTGGTGTGTGCTACAATTTCTGGACTTCCTGCATAATGAGTGACTCATAACTATCCCTTTTCTGTGATGAATGTGCTTGTGATTGAGCATCCTCCATAATAAATGCACCATTGACTAGGACTCTGTGATTTGTTCCTCTGCAACTAGCCAACCTCCAAACTGGGTGTCTAAGTGAGTAGTCCTACTCTGTGATGAATGTTCCTGTAACTGGGCCTCATCTATAAATTGTGTCTCAGAGACAAACCCTCCTCAGTGATGGGTGCCCCAGTGACTGGTTCTCATTTGTGATAAGTACCCTAGAACTGGCTTTTCTCTATGTTAGATGCCCCAGTGACTGAGCATTCTTTATAATGTGTACCCCTGTGACAGATGCTCTGCTGTGATTAGTGTCCTAGTGACTGGTGTCCTGGTGACTGGTGTCCTAGTGACTGGTGTCCTAGTGACTGGGTGTTAGTGTCATTCTCACAACAGGGACCCCAGAATTTTTTGTCAAGTCCACCTGGAATATTGTCTGGTGAGTGACCTGATACTGCATGAAAGATTCAAATAATTGCATACAAGTTAGATTAGGAAATATAATTTATTTAGAAAGTAAGTGAGAGAGAGAGAGAGAATTCACTTCTATGAGGTAGTGGAGGGGATCAAAAGCAGGAAATATGGCAATGACCATAACTCAAAGACCTTATGGACACACCACAATCTAGTAAGACAATATGTCAATGGTGGCTGGGTTCTCATGGTTGTAATTTTTAATCTTTCTCTTTGATGTGGATGGTCATTAAGGTGATTAGGTGTTGGTTTGCTCCTAGACATTATGAAGGGGTAGGTAAGCATAGGTACTGACAGGATGGGTGCTTTTGACTCATGATTGCTACCATGGTGGGCTAGATGGGAGAAGAAAAGGGGAGGTGTTTATCCTGTGTGAGAGCTGTCAGATGTTTTCAATCCACAAGCTCTTTAGCAAAAAATGTAGTCTTATTATTTCTATGTCTTCAGTCAGCTAAGGGCCCTGAAGGTTTCTTAGAGAGTTTCTTAGAGAATATTATGAATGAAGTGAATGGTTGGGATGTCCTTGTCTGGCATCTGATTGAGAGAGGTGAGGTAGTCTTCCTGCTTGGCCTACAGTAAAATGTTTCAATGCTTCCTAAAGTCTACCTACTGGAAATTTATCAATATATGTCTAAACTGTGCTAGATTCAAAATGTGTCTGGGCTCCTCTATAATTTATGGCTCAGTGACTGGCCTTCATATATGAATAGTGCCCATGTACAACCCCACCATTATGATTGGTGTTGTAGTGACTGGTCTTCCTCCATAACAGGTGCTTGGCAGACTAGACTTCATCTGTGATGGATGCCCTAATGAGTGGTCATCCTCTGTGATGGATGCCCCAGTGACTACCCCACATCTGGGATAGTTGTCTTAGTAATTGGGCCTCAACAAAATTGGTGCCCCAGTAACTAATTATCCTCTTTGTTGAGTGTCTCTGTTTACAGGCCTCTTTCATAATGAGTGCCTTTGTGACTGGTCTTTCTCTATTATGAGTGCCCCAGTGACTGTGCCTCCTGTGTGATATGGGCTCCAGAGATAGTGCCTTCTCACTGTCCGGTGCCATAGTGACTGGTCCTCCTCTGAGATGGGTGCTCCAATGCCTGGCCCTCTTCCATAATGAGTGTCACAGTAATTAGTCCTCCTCTGTGATGTGTGCCCCAGTGACTGGCTCTCTGTAAGTAGCTGACCCAGTGATTGGGTCTCTTCTATAATGGGTGGCCTAATGACTAAAAATCCTTCTAAGTGAGTGTTTCAGTGACTGGGCCTCTTCTGAAATAGACTGTCCTTCTCTGTGGTGGGTACCCCAGTACGAAGCTCTCCTCTATGTTGGGTTGCCCAGTGATAGACCCTCCTCTGTGATGGTTGCCCCAGTAAATGGCCTTCCTCATTAATGAGATCTACAATGACTGAATCTCCTCTGTTTATGAGTGTCTAGTGACTGGGCATCTTTTGGGCTGAGTGCCCAAGTTTTTTGCTCCCCTTTGCGATCGGGGTGGCACCCAGCTGTAATGGGTCTCCCAGTGACCAGGGCATCTCTGAGATGTGTGCTCCAGTGCCTGGGCCTCATTTGTGATGAGTGCCTCATTACTTGTCCTTCCTTTGGGATTGATGCCCCAGTGATTGACTCTCATCTTTATGGGTGCTCCAGTGACTAAATGCCTACATGACTGGTCTCCTCTTTGTTGGGTGTCTCAGTGACTGGCTCTCCTCTATAATATAGGTGCCCCAGTGATAGGTTCTCCTTTGTGATGGGTGCCCCAGTTACTAACCCTCTTCTATGTTGGGTGCCCCAGTGACTAAATTTTTATGTGATGAGTGTCACAGTGATTGTCACCCCTCCATAATGTGTGCTCTATTGAGTAGCCACCTTTTATCATACAAGCTCCAGTGACTATTTTTCCTCTGTGATGTGCTGCTAATTCATGATCCCTCAACTTTGATCAGTGCACTAGTTACTGGTCCTCCTCCTAATGGGTGCCACAATGACTGTTCTTGCTTTGTGATGGGTACTTCAATAACTGGATGTCCTCTGAGATAAGTGCATCAGTGATTTTACTTCCTCTGTGATGGGTGTCCCAGTAGATTCCTCCTCTGTGATGTGTACCACAGAAACTGGGCCTCCTCTGTGATGAGTGATCCAGAGACAGGTCTTCTTCTATTATAGAAGCACCAGTGACTGAGACTTCTATACTGGATGCCTGGGTGCTCAGGCATCCAGTCACTGGAGCACCAATAAGGAGGAGAGTCAATCACTGGGGCACCAATCACAAAGGAGGCACAAGTAATGAGGCACCCATCACAGAGATTCCCTGGTCACTGAGGCACTCATCACAGATGAAGGCCAGTCCTGTTAATGGGTTTCCGCATATCCGGCCCTCACCTGTGATGGGTACCACAATGACTGTCCTCATCTTTGATAGGTGTCACAGTGACTGGATCTTTATGAAGGATACACCTTTTACTGACTCTCTTCTGAGATGGGTGCCCCTGTGACTGGCTTTCCTCTTTCATGTTGTCCCAGTGACTGACTCTCCTCTCTGAAGGGTGCCCAAGTGATTAACATTCTTCTGTGATGGGTGTCCTAGTGACTAGCCCTCTTCTATAATATATGCCACTGTGTTTGGCACTCCTTTATGAAGTGGGGGCCCAGTGACTGACCCTCCTCTCTGATGTGTGCTCCAGTGAGTTTTTCTCCCTTTTGATTGGTGCCCTAGTGACTGAATCTTATCCATAATTAATGTCCTAATGACTAGCCCTTCTCCGTGATTGGTGCCCCACTAAAAGGCTCTCTTTGTGATAGTTGCCCCCATTGACTGGATCTCCTTCATACTGGGCCCCTTATTGACTGACCCTCTTCTGTGATGGGTGCTACAATGACCAGTAATCCTCTGATAAATGCCCCAGTGAAAGGCCTTTCTCTGTCATCAGTGTGCTAGTGAATAAGCTTAATCCATAATGAATGTCTCAATGACTAGCACTTCTCCATTATGTGTTCCTCAGTGAGTGTGTCTTCTCTGTAATTAGTGCCCCAATCACTAGGTTTGTCCATCATATTTTCCCCAGAGACTAGTACTTATCTGTGATATGTGTCCCATTTACTGGGTCTCCTACATAACAGGTGCCCCAATGACTGGACCTATTCTGTTTGTTGACTGGCCTTCATATATGATGTGTGCCCCAGTGGCTAGCCCTCCTCTGTGATTCATGTCATAGTGAGTGGACCTCCTCAATAATGGGTGCTTCTGTGACTGGCCATCCTATGTAATTTTTGTCCCCAGTGACTAGTAGTCTTCTGTGATGAGTGTCCAAGTAATTGTACCTCCTCCAAAATTAGTGCTCAATGAATAACCCTTATCTTTGGTGGGTGTCTCAATTTTTGGGATGCCTCAATAATGGCTGTCTCCATGACTGTCCCTTTTCTATTATGAGTGTACCAGTGATGGAGCATCTTTTATAACAGATACTCCATTGACTGTGATTCCTCTGTGATTGGTGTCAGTGACTGGCCCTCCTACACACTGGGTGGTCCAATGATTAGTCCTCCAGTGTGATGTGTGTTTCAATAATAGGGCCTTCTCCATTACTGATGCCCCAGTGAATATCATTTCTCAGTGATGGGTGACCAAGACTGACTTTCTGGCTTTCCCTGTGATAGATGCCCCAGTGACTATGCCCCCCCCATAATGGGAGCCCTAGTGACCAGTCCTCATCAATAATGGGTACCCTAGAGACGAGTACTCCCCTGTGATGGGTGTCCTAGTAACTGGGCCTCCAGCATAATGAGTATCTGAGTTACTGGCCCTCCTTAATTATGGGTGCCTCAGTGACTGTGCCTCCTCAGTGAGTGTTTCACCAATGATTGGCCCTCCTTCAAATGGTTACCCCAATGATTAGCCCTCCTTTATGTTGTGTTTCACTCTTACTTGACTCTGTCCATTACTGGTGACTCAGTGAATGATCTCCTTTTGTGGTGGCTTTCCCAGTGACTGGTCCTCCTCTGTAATATGTGTCCCAGTGACAGGGCTTCATCTGTGATTTATGGCCCAGTAACTGGCCTTCAGATATGATATGTGCTTAGTTAGAATCCCACCTCTGTGATTCATGTCACTGTGATTGAGGCTACCCCATAATGGGTGCCTCATTTATTAGACTTCCACCTTGATTGGTGTCCCAATGACTGGCCATTTTCTTTGATGGACATCCCAGTGACTCACCCCTCTCTGTGATGGGTGTAATAGTAATTGGTTCTCCTCTATAATGGGTGTCTCAGTGACTAGTCCTCCTAAGTGAATAGTGCCCCAGTTTGGGGGTCTTCTCCATAATGGGTGTCCCAGTGACTGGTCCTGCTCTGTGATGGGTGCCACATTGCATGGGCTGCCTCCATAAGAGGTGCTACATTGACTGGTCTTCCTTGTGATTGTTGCCACAATGACTGAAACTCTTACATTACGGGTGTTCCTGTTACTGTCTCTCCACTAATGAATGCCTCAGTGATTAGACCTTCTTTAATTAATACCCCAGAGACTGGTCCTCCTCTATGATGTTTGCCTCAGTGACTATGTGTCCTCTCTAATTGCTGCCGGTGTAACTGAGCTTCCTCCGTGATTGATGTGCAGTGCCTAGAACTCCTCTCTATGTGACTGGTCTATATCTATCTTCAGTGACCCAGTGCTTGGTCCTCCTTCTGAATGGTGTCTTAGAGACTAGGCCTCCTCTGTGATGAGTGCCCAAATGACTAGATTCCCGTTGTGATGGGTGCTCAAGTGACTAGCTCTCCTCAGTGCTCCACAGAGCACTGGTGACTTTGCTGCATCCATATGAGTGCACCAATAACTGGTTGACTTCTGTGATGGGTGCCCTGGTAATTGACTCTCTTCTGTAATAGGTAACTCAGTGATGATATCTCCTATGAAGTGAGTGTCCCAGAGACTTGACTTCCTCTGTGATAGGTGCCTCGATGACTAGATCTCCTCTGAGATGTGTCCCAGAGACTGGTCTGCATCTGAGATAGATGTCTCAGTGACTACCTGTCTTCTGTGATTGCTGCCCCAGCAACTGGCATACCTGTATTATCAGTGTCTCAGTGATTTGCCCTTCTTCTAATGAGTGTGCTAGTGACTATGCCTCCTCTGTGATGGCTGTTACAATGAGTTTCCACCCCTGTGATATTGCCAGAGTTACTGGATCTCCCCTGTGAGGAGTGTCCAAGTGACAAGCCCATATCTGTGATGGATACAATAGTGACTGGGACTCTTATTAATTAATACCCCAGTGACTGACCCTCCCTATGATGATTGCTTTAGTGACTGGCCATCTTCCGTGATAGATGCTTCAGTGGCTGTGTCTCCTCTGATAGATGCTTCAGTGAAATTGCCTCTGTGATTGATGCCCAGTAACTAACTCTTCTCTCTGATGTGACTATAGAGAATGACACTCCTCTATGTGGGTGCCCCAGTGACAGATTTTATTCTATGATTGGAGCCCCAGTGACCGACACTCCTCTGTTATTTGTGTCTCACTTGCTGACTCATCTTTGTGATTGGTGGCCAAGAGATTGACTCTTCTCTGTGACAGATGACCCAGAGACAGATACTCCTCTATAATGAGTGCTCCAATTGAAAGGACTTCAATGCCAGTGATGACTCCACACCGGCTAAGACCAAGAGATTTATTAAAGGGGCAGTTATAGGAAGGGACTGTAACCGAGGAAAGTGAGAGAGAGAGAGAGGGAGAGAGAGAGAGAGGAGGAAATAGAGAGAGGGAGAGAGGGCGAGAGAGTGTGAGAGAAAGGGAAGGAGAGAGAGAGAGAGAGAGAGAGCAAGCAAGAGAGTGGTGGGGACACAGAGAGAAAGCAAGAGAGAGTTATATGGGGGGGTGTATTTATGGACTTTGCAGGGGCTGGCCAGTGCCATGTTTGGGTCTTATTGGAGGAGACTATGAGGTAGTATTCCTATAGGGAGAGATTGTTTGAGCACAGGTTTAAGTTTCGCGCACGTGGGAAAAGTTGGAGCTTAGGTCCTTTGTTGTTTTGGGAGGCAGCGCCATCTTGGGGATGCCCTTCTGACTTTTCTCTGTGCCTTTCATTCCCACTTTTTCTGTTTATTTGGGAGAGGGGCGTCGTTATTCTTTCTGACTGCTTCCTACTGGATGTGGGTGTTGTGGGGTGAGGTGGGGGAAGGGCACAGAACCAGCCAGAATAGGGT
>NW_007031209.1:0-2760 GCF_000164805.1 Carlito syrichta | reverse complement strand
TTCCATAGTTGTTATTCCTGTGTGTGAGGTGGTATCTCACTGTGGTTTTAATTTGCATTTCCCTTATAATTTGTGATGCTGGACATCTTTTCATGTGCTTATTAGCTATTAGTATAACTTCAGAGAAATGTCTGTTCAAGTCCTTTGCCTATTTTCAAATTGGGTGATTTTCACTAACATGTTGCCGTTAGTGAATTGTAGTAGTTCTCTATATATTCTGAATACTAATCCCTTACCAGATATATGACTTGAAAATATTTCCTTCCCTTCTATAGGTTTCCTTATTACTCTGTTGAGAGTGTCCTTTGAGGCACCAATGTTCTTAACTTTCATGAAGTCCGTTTTGTCTATGTTTTTCTTTTGCTGCCCTTGTCAAATACCTTCTGAATCTCTCCCTTCTCTCCAACTCCACCAGCTTCACCCAGTCCAGGCCACCATCACATTTTTCCTGGACTTCTGCAATGGCCTTCTTTCTCATCTCCCACAGTTCTTGCTAAAAACGTTTCTACCGATACCCATTATCCTCAAGACAAAATTCAAACTCCTTGTCGTTTGAATCTTTGCACACTTCTGCCTCTCCTCTGCATAATGCACCTAGCATGCCATAGGTGTTCAGCAAATAGTCCCACCCTTAAGTGGCAGCTTAAGGATCTGTGAGACATCTTCTTATCCAAAGCTGCCAATGTCTCTAAACCCAACATTAGATGTGCATTTCTGACCTCAGTCCAGACTTCTAGGTGTCCACTTTTAAATTAGTTGTCACACAGAAACAAGGATCATGAAAACAAAAGACAGAGGTTTGAGCCTAAGGTCCGTTTTTACCTGCTGCTCAGTTGAGCTCTCTAGATCTTTGTTTCTTCATCTGTAAATTGGGGCCAGTAAAGATTTAGGGGTTATTTTTGTGAAGTATCTCCTCTGTTGAACACACAGTGGATACTCTAGAAGTAGCTAGGGATTGAATGATTAATAACTACAAAGAAAAAATAATAGATGAGAAAATATAAATGAAATAAAAAGAAAAGACATTAATGGAAACCCTTGAGTAACATAAGATATGCTGTGCGTAGGAGCCTCTCTTCTTCCACTATGGTAGAATCTTTGGAGGGATCCTGCTTGCTTTTCCTAGCAGGGTATCCTCACTTCTGAGTCAATGTAAAGCAAAAAAGAAGTAGCATGGGTAGCGCTAAAATATCTGCAATATTCTCCTTTGCTGTGGTAGAGTGCTGCACAGCAGCCCTGACATCTCAGTGGCTTACAACAAACAACATGGCCTCTCCCATGGGCTTGGGTGTCAGCCACAGTCCATCAGACTCCAATGTGTCTTGCACATTAGGACCAGGATGAGAGGACGGTGGCCACCTGGAGCATGCTTATCTCATGGTGACGCCAGGCATGCATGAGGCCACGCTACCATACACATGGGTACTTGAAGCCTTTGTTTGCATTGCTTCTATTCGTGGACCATCACCCAAGCAAATCACAGGGAGGCAGCTCAAGTCAGTGGGGTTGGGGAAGAACACTACTCTCTAAACTGAAGCCATGGCAAGGGTGGGAGGGAAAGAAGGGTCACAACAAACAGTACTGGTTACCACTCCACCATAACTCCCACACCCATTGACTTATCTCAACGGCAATCAAAACTATTTTGTGTTTTCAGCACACACAGTCTATTGGGGGTAATGATTGCCTTATTGATTTTTGTTTAGGAAAGTAGGATTTTCCTGATTTATTTTTCTTGCTGAAAAAGAAATAACAGCAATGATGATAACTGTACTTTATGGAGTGTTTGGGATACGCCACACGCTTTACATATGTGATCTCCTTGACACATCCCCACTGTCCTGTGAGGGAGACATCATGATGATCCATTTTGTAGATGAGGAAGATAAAAGGCTGGCAATTAAGTGACTTCCCCAGGGTCATTCAACTAATAACTGTGAGGCCAAGTTGGAATTCAGATCTGGCTCTCCCTGACTTCAAAGTCTATGCTTAAACTACTTTCATGCTTGGGGGATGACCCTGGTTCTAGTATTTTCTTGAGTAAACTTTTTGAGAATACATTTACATTTCAGACAAGTTGTGAAGATAGGATGGAGCATTCTAACCTACTACTCAGTTTTCCCTATTATTAACATTACATGTATCTTACATTAGTATGGTAAATTTGCCAGAAGTAATGAACCAATACTGATACATTATTATTAACAAACATCCATACTTTAGCCAAAGTTCCTTAATTTTAACTTAATGTCCTTTTTCTGTTCCAGGATCTCGTTCAGGATATCATGTTCCTTTTTTTTTTTCTTTCTTTCTTTTTTTTTGTTGGGGTCTCACAGGCTGGACTGCAGTGACATGACTATGGCTCACTGCTGCCTTGACTTCCTGGACTCAGGTAATCCTCCCTGCTCAGTCTCCCAAGTAGCTGGGACTGCAAGAGTGCACCACCATACTCAGTTAATGTTTTTCTTTTTTGTAGAGACAAGATCTCACTATGTTGCCCAGGCTGATCTCAAACTCCTGGGCTCAAGCAATCCTCCAGCCTTGGCTGCCCAAAGTTCAGGGATTACAGGTGTGAGACACCATGCCTGGCCCAGGATACCACATTCTACTTATTCATCATGTTTTTTATGCTCCTCTTGGCTATGGCAATTTTTCAGACTTTGTTTTTTGGTTTTTCTTTTACCTTGATGGTTTTGAGTAGTACTGGTGATGTATTTTGTAGGATGCTCCTCAACTGGGATTGACTTGGTCTTTTTCTCA
>NW_007031208.1:0-2271 GCF_000164805.1 Carlito syrichta | reverse complement strand
TCTTGCACCAAAGTTGTGAGGGAAGCAAAACTGTTAAAATTTTAGAGAATGAAATTATAAATTATAATTGCTGAGTTACCTGTTTTAACAAAAGCAGGAAGTGCTTTTCCTTTTTCCATCTCACTATGATGAAACATTATTAAAACTCTTCATGGTTTACGACTTTTCTGGAGTGGTTTTGCATTTTCATAGGTATCTAAAAATAAATTCTCAACTATACTTAATTATTACCTGTTTTGTCTTGGGTTTGAAAAAATAGAAATTCAACACATTTTTGTGCTTGATTTAATACATTTTCATAATCTGGAGGTGGAGAAAGTAAAATTAAATATATAGGTATAGTAATCAAATTGAACAAATAAAATATTTAGCTAAAATACAGTGCAAGAGAGATATATATCACATCCAAATTGGAACATAGAAGGTAAGCAGCTACCATATTAAATTATGCCAGATTTTAAAAAATCTATTTTTATATCTGTATTAGGCTTGCATTCTTTGCAATCATATTCCTGAATATCTGTCATAGAATGGAAATAAATTATCTTTGCTTGCAGTAAAATTACTGTTAGGCTTTGAAAACACCTGAGTAACAGTCATTATTTATAGACTCACAATATAATATCTAAGTTAAATTGCAATGGAAAAAAGACAGATTTTCTTTTTTTTACAAAGTATAAATTATGCTTACCAAATGTCCTTATCTAGTTTAAAATGAAGTGATATAAGAAATCATATCATTTAGTATCTCACCAATCATATATTTATCAATCATATATGTGTGAAACTATGACAATGCAGTTTAGAAATTGCACTATGAATGCTTTTCGGTTTTGTCTCATTAGAGGCTTCCATTAATAAAGAAAGTTCAGCAAGTTAGTCAAATATGGGTACATTTTAAATTTAATGAAGAATTGTTTAAGGGAGAATAATCAACCTACAGAATTATTAAACTTGAAATATCAAAGGTATCTATCATAAACAGCAGGGAGTTGAGGTCCTATATTTAACTTGTACCATGTCAGAAATCTCTTATTTATAATAGATATCCCTAATGTGTTTACTAATATTGACCAAAATATAACTTTTTAACAAGAACTATTGATCTGTTCAAAAGTTATCACTATAGTTTTGCCTTTTCCAGAATAACCTATAAATAGAATTGTATAATATGAAGTCTTTTGTGTCTGCTTCTCACACTGCACATAATAATTTTAGTATACATACATGCTGGTGAATATGTCAGTATTTGTTTTTCTTTTTATTGTGAAATAGTCTATTTAATAAATGTGTCACAATTTGTGTATTTTCTATGTGAAGAAAAACTATGTTGTTTCCAGTTTTAGGCTATAATGATAAAAAAAATATATGAATATTTGTTTGAAAGTCTTTGTGTGGGTATATATTGTCAGTTAGTAAATGGCAGTGAAATTGCTGACTTGTATGAAAAATATATTTTTAGATTTATGACAAACTGTCAAACATTTTCCAAAGTGACTAACATTTTGTATTCTAGTATACTAGTGGACCTTGAACATCCAATGTATTCTATACTAGTAATGTAGAAAAGTTCCATTTATATCATATTCTAACTAGTACTTGTTCTTTTCATCCATTGATTTTTTATTTGCCAAATTAATTGGTTTAGAGTGATATTCATTGTGTTTTTAATTATATTTACCTACAGACGAATGGATTTGACCAAAATTTTATATCTTATTTTCATTAACGTGTCTTCTTTGGTCAATTTTTTGATTTTATTGAATCATTTGCAACCTATTTATTGAATTATAAGAATTCTTTATATATTTGAAATATAAGTTATTTCATCAAATATATGTTTAAAAATGTTTTCTGGAGTTTGATAGCTTGTCCTTCCATTGTCTTAAAATATTTGTAAGCAAAGCAAAACATTTTTTTATCAATATTTTTTATTGTGGTTTTGTGGGGTACAGTTAAGGGTTAGGTGTACAATTACATTTCATTCAGGCACCCTGTTGATAAGAAGTGTTTCCCTTTCCCCAGACAGATATTTGCTACTGTTAATCCCATCATCCCCCATAGTTTCCCAGTACCATCAGTCATTTTCTTATAGTATTACATTGGATGTTCAAGGTCCATTATATGAGTGAGAACATGTGATACTCGGATCTTTGTTTCTGTGAGAAGTCACTCAGTATTATAGACTCTAGGTCCATCCAGGTTGCTGCGAAATTCATAATTTTGTTCTCTTTTATGGCTGCGTAGTATTCCATCGTGTATATGTACCAC
>NW_007031207.1:0-2135 GCF_000164805.1 Carlito syrichta | reverse complement strand
TTGTGGCCTCTCCCTGTACCTTTTCTCATCTTATTCCACATGGATGGGAATGACATTTTCATCTCTAAGACTGAAAGCTGATTAAATGTCTGTTGGGACCATCCATCGAAACAAAAAAAAATGTGGCCAAGACTGAGACCCAGTGTCCTTTTTATCTTTTTGCCAACTCATCTAGAAACCATCATTGTCTCTTTCAAGTGACTTTGGGCCCTGTGGGTGCTGAGTACATTACCCTATTCCCTGCCAGCTCTGCAGAGGGCCGGCGCTGTGCCCACTGCCAACTGTGTAGTTTGCCAGAAAAACCTCCAAGCTGGGAAAATGCACACACATCAAAGATGTGCTATGAGGTTTAGCAGCCAGTCACAAAATGGATGCACGATTGTCATTCATATCAAGGCCACCCAGCTCTATGCAAAGTCTTTGTGAGTGGCGCCTGGCACTCTCCTCAGGTACATTTTGGGGTCTTTCCAAATGACACAACCACCAAGAGGTACCTAGGGCTCTTTTGTGGCTTTCCCTTCAGAGCAGCCAGGAGGCGGGAGCACATTTCACTCATCTCAAATCCCAGAGGGGTTTCCTCTCATTCTAAGCTTCCCTTAGGGTTTCTTCTATGAGAAGCAGCAGGAGACTCCTTTTTGTTGGCATCTCTCCAAGGAGGACACACACAATCAACAACCTTGAAAATAAATATGCTCTTCAAAGATCCTCAAAAGGATCAGGGAAGGGCTTGCTTATTAGCAGAAACTGGAATTGGGTGCCAGAGGCATTTGTTCCCACAAATGTTTCCTTCTCCTGCAAGCATGCCACCTAACTCAGAGGAGCCCACCAAGAGGCCAGGCTGAAAAGAAAATTAACCCCCACCTCCCCAGCTTCCCACTGCATGCCCACTACAAAAAGAGATGATACATTAGACATTTTAAATGCTGCTCAACTGCTTTAAGAATTTGTTTACTAGTTTGTTTATTTTTTTTATCAAGTAACTGGCTGGACTACAATGGGTGGGTATTTTTCATTTGCCATTTTGGTGTGTGATTTCTTAATCAATACTCATCTTTCCTATATCCAAAAGGGAGGAACAGCTTGAGGCAGGAGTTGACTATTTTGGGTTATTCATTTACAAGAAGAAATTGCTTCACTAAGACCTCTGTGATCAGCCAGCATGACATTGGAACACTTGAGTTGCAGCAGACAGTTACTTTTCTCATGTTTTATTTTTGAAGAGGACAGGTTATTTGTCCATGTAAACCCTGTCACCTCCCTCAGTATCTAAGTAGGGAAAATGATAAAGTATAAAGACATCACTAAAGGATTAGTGGAGTAGGAAAACACACATGTAATAAATCAATAATAGTTAATTGGGTGCTTACTCCATTCTAGTAATTACGTTAAGTGCTTTATAAATGTCATCTTGTTTAAACCTACCACAACTGTATCAAAAGATATACTGTTATTCCCAAATGGTAGGAAAGAAAACTGAGAGATACCAAACTACCTATCCAAGGTGACACTGAGAATATACTAAGGAAGTGCTTACTAGAGTCATATGGTAAAATGAGAATGTTAAAGAACAGGTTATTTAATTGAATTGAATTAATATGACTTTTCTATGTTGAAAGAGACTATCTCAGCCACTGACCCTTGAGAGATTTGCTTTTCAACTTCATCTCTTTCTTCTTAATTCCCATTCTGAATATCCTAAGTGTCACAGAATCTGGATGTTAATTCACATTTTTCTTTCAAACACCCAAACTCTTATGTAGACCCACATGTAGTCTATGAGCTGCAGCCAAAATGTTTACCACTCCTCGATGGAGGAACAATCAAAGGCCACATTGAAAATGTGACAATTGTGCTGGATATGTGGTCCTCTCTTTAAAGCTCTTCTAAAAATATTGTTATGCAAATGCTCAGCAAATACACACACACACACACACACACACACACACACACACACACACACACACACACACACACATACACACACACCAAACTAGTAATAGTGGCCATTTCTAGGGAAAATAATGGTGTGATTTGGGAAAAATATGGGAACAGAGAGGTAAAAAGATATTTTAGCATTTTACTCTAAAACTAATCCTTAGTTTTGTAGAAAATGTCTCTGTTTGAAAATAGTTTTT
>NW_007031206.1:0-2001 GCF_000164805.1 Carlito syrichta | reverse complement strand
TCTGTGTCTGACCCCACCTCCAGGCTACCATCTCTAATGTAGGAATTTTGTCTCCTGCACATAGCGTGCTACACTCAGAAGGCATGTGGAATAGGTTTATTCATTTGCAGTCAATGAGGGGATCGTGCAGAAGATGAAAGTACTGTGATAATTTTGCTTTTTCATAGAAAAAATTTATATAACTTTGAAATTTTAGATAACATTAAGGTTTGATAATAACAAGCACGACAGTACTAACTGAACATTGAGTGTTTAGCAAGCCCCAAGTACATTCTAAGTCCTTCATATACTCTCTCATTTCATAGTCACAGCCTATGAGGTGCATCCTCTTCCTAGCTCCATTTAATAGATGAGAACATTGAGGTACACTGCAGGAACACAGCTTGTCTGAGGTGACACAACCAGAAGATGGCAGAACTAGGGCATAAAGCCAGGCAGTCTGTTGTAGAGTCTGTGGCTGCCAATTCCACCGACTCCCCTGCAATAATGAGAATGATAATGCCTACCACTTGTTGAGGTATTTTTATGGTCCGGCCACTGAGCTCTGTTCATTCAAACATACTGTTCATCGGGTATTACTATCTGCATTTGATTCAGAGACTGAGTTATTTGCCCAAATCCAAGAAAGCTGATAAGTATTGAAACTTGGATTGAAATCCATGTCTCTTAAATGTCTGTGCTGTTTCTACTATGTAATAGACAGGACAGAAGGCCACCACAACAGGGCATACTTTGGGTCTTTGCATAGGAACCATGCAGAAAAAGGATTTTACTCACCTTTCAAATGGATCTTAGGATTTGTGGTTTAAGTACTACCCTAGACAGTCCCGGGGTGTGAGAAAGTTCTCCTTCCTGTGGGACAACTTGGCAAGGTCCCTTGGGTAGCTGTTTTTGCATTTTGCAACCATAGAAATCCTTGTCCAACCCAGGAAGGCAAGGATGGAGGCTAGTGCTCTTCTTCCTCCACCCAGGGCTCACTGACCACTTGAGCACTCAATTTAGTTTGTAGATAAGTAAGAACATGGTTGCTCTTCGGTGTCCTTGTGGTGGACATGGAGCATTGTGGGAACACAGACTCTCTGGGGGGCTTAGGCATCAGGGAAGACTTCCTGGAGAAAGTGACATCTCATCTGAGATATCAAGAAAGAATCAGAGGAATGAGTTTTGGGAAGAGAGGCAGTAAATGATACAGCTGAAGGACAGGGCTTCCTACGCTGAAACCACCAAAAGGAAGGGATGATGCCAAGACACTGGTGTCTCTTGAGGAGCCAGCTCTGTGCAAGGCTGTAGGCAGGCAAGTGTGTGATTCCTTCCTCGGTTTCTCCTTTATGTGCTCTTTGCTCCTTACATGTTTCTTTTCTCTCCTCTCTCATCTCCCACTTCAAGTCTGCTGCTTCCTTTATGAACTCCTGTTTATGAAACATCTGTTCCTCAAGGGATAAGGAATTAATAAAACCAGAAATGTTCCTCCTCGCAGGGCAAGGAACATGAAGCATTCGAGGACCACAGAATATTAAGAAGCCAAGCGTCTCTTCTCCTCTGCCCTCTGCTCTCTTGGCTTGCTTCTTCTCTTCTACCCCCGAATGGGACTCCCATCCCCCAACTGACTCAATTTCCTCTAGAGAAATTCTAACTTTGTGTTTCTTGCTGTTGCGGGTGGTAATTCATTTTCTCTGGTTTCTCTTAGAGGCAGTTTAGATGCCCCGAGGTTAGGTATGGAGATTTCAAGAGGCAGGGAAGACAAGGGTTTAGTGGTTGAGGCCATGGCTGCCAAAGGATATCTGTGAGTATCCATTAAAAAGCTCTCCACAGTTAGTGGAAAGCACTTGTTCTGGTTACACCACTAAGAAGAGAAGTGACCTTGGCCATTTTATGAACCTTGTTTTCCTTCCTTGCCTCCATAGTTGTGCTGAGCCTCAAATGAAATAGCAGAGGTTGAAAGTAAGTGGTGAAGCCAGGTGTGGGTATGAAGGACTGTATGTGATGCTGTTGTTGACTATG
>NW_007031205.1:0-2047 GCF_000164805.1 Carlito syrichta | reverse complement strand
TATATTATATAAACATGTTTATGGTTTTGGGGTTGTTTAAATCTTATACATATGACAGATTCTTTTTTTTAATAGATGAGGTAGCCATATGTTTATGAAAATAGCTATATTCATTTTCTATTGCTGCGTAATAAATTACCACAAATTTAGCAGTTTAAAACAACACATTTATTAAATCACCATTTTCATGGGCAGGAATCCAGCCATGACCCAACTGAGCCCTCTGCTTCAGGTCTCTCATCAAGCTGTTGGGCAGGTCATCTCCAAGCTCACTCAGGTGGTTGGTAGGATTTGGTTCTTTGCAGTGGTAGGACAGAGGCCCTGGTAAAAGTTACCCACATTTCTCTGCCATGTGACTCCCAGCATAGGAATTTTGTATCATAAGAATTCACTTCTTCAAGAACAGCAGGAGAGCCTCTTTATTCAAACAGCTAAGACAAGTCTTCTGTAACATTGCAAGTATAGGAGTGATATGCCACCATCTAGTCATGTTCTATC
This sequence comes from Carlito syrichta, assembly GCF_000164805.1. Classification (NCBI taxonomy): domain Eukaryota; kingdom Metazoa; phylum Chordata; class Mammalia; order Primates; family Tarsiidae; genus Carlito; species Carlito syrichta. The sequence continues at coordinate 1,549 of NW_007031205.1, read as the reverse complement.
ATAGAGATTGGTTGCAAAATGACCATATCTATAATGTTGTAAATTTACTTTTATTCTGTTGTTTTTTAAAACAATTTGATAGATACATCATACAATTTTTTGTATTTTCTTTAGCTGGAAACTTTTTTTATTGTTGTTAATCTGCACTTTAGGAGGCTATTTCATCTCTCAATGATTCTCACTATTTCATTGGAACTATTTACAAGATGAAATTTCAATATTATATCATTTTCGTTACCCAAATCCTCTTGGCATTAAAATTGCTCTTCTGATTTGTCTCCAGAAATTGTTTATGCATGAGTTTCAATAAATGGCTTTCACAGGGTAAGTTGTTTACTATATTTGTTTATTTATTGTGGTATCAATGTTAATTTTATAGGAAAGGTAAGCCACCCTTGCTTTTGAAGAAATATCTACAATAGTAAGACAATATTTTCCCCCACAATTTAGACATAGATACAATGCAGTCAACTTGAATTACTTGGGGTATAATTCCTATAAGTTGTATAGGCATTCTGCTTCTATTTTGTGTTTCAAAATTTTGTGCTTATTGAAAAAATAATCATGATTTATCTTATATTCATAGTCTGATCACCTGTCAAAGCTCCTTGTATTTTTTACCCTTTTGATTGACACATTGATCCTTAAATGTCAAAAATTCTCATGGACTCAATGAGCAACTGCAATGCCCGTTTCTCTTATTTCTTTAATTGAGTCTTCCTAGTCATTTGGTCCATCATCTCATTGTATATGATTGTTCTTCCTTTCCCTTTTACAGGCTGTGACATGACCTACATACACAGTCATGCTCTGCATAATGATGTTTTGATCAATGACAGACTGAATATATGACATTGGTCCCAAGAATATAAAGAAGTTGAAAAATTTCTGTTGCCCGGTGACACTGTAGTCCTCATAACATTGTAGTGCAATTACTTTTTAAAATGAATGTAGTGTAGCCTAAATGTACAGCAATGTATGGTAATGTACTTTGCCTTCACATTCACTCACAACTTACTCATTGACTCACCAAAGCAACTTCCTGTCCTGCAAGCTCCATTTATAGCAAGTGTCCCGTACAGCTGCATTATTTACAAAAACTTTTTATGCCGTATTTTTACTGAACTTTTTCTATGTTTAGATATGTGTAGATAAGCAAATACTTAACATTTTGCTAAAATTGCTGATGATATTCTGTATAATACCATGCTATAGAGTTTTATGGCCTAGGAGCAATAGGCTATACCATATATCCTAAGTGTGTGGTAGGTTTGTGCAAGTACACTCTATGACATTTGTACAATGATAAAATTTACTTAACAATGCATTTCTCAGAACTTGTGTCTGCTGTTAAGCGAAATATGACTATATTGAAAAAATTTTAAAATTCTTTGTCAATTTCTTTACCTCACAACTTTGGCACCAATAGTTTTATAATTTTGTTCTTTTCCTTCTTGTTGTTGTTGGTTTTTTAAAAAGATTATTTTAAAGATGTGGAGTACAGTTCAGGATTAGGTACATAAGTGGTCATAGTACAGGTGAAATTAGG
>NW_007031204.1:0-676 GCF_000164805.1 Carlito syrichta | reverse complement strand
GCTGATTTTTTGATTTATTGTAGAGATGAGGTCTCGCTGCCCAGGCGGGTCTCGAACCCGCGGGCTCAGGCAATTCACTCACCTCAGCCTCCCAAAGGCGCGGGATTACAGGCTGAGCCACCGAGCCCGGCTGCTCAACTCTTTATATATCAGTTCATTAATGCTCATGACATCTCAAAAAGTAGGCATTATTTTCTTATTCTTATAGAAGAGGAAACTAAAAATTAGCAAGGAAATTGACAGGTACAAAAGCTTCCTGGTGTTAGGTGGCAAACCTGTGGATAACACTTGAACCAAGACTTTCTGGTTCCAGTCTCTGTCAATCTCTTTATGTTACTGCCTTTCTGTAGTATCTCCACAAAGAGATGATACTAAAGGCACACCTCATTGTTCCAAAGGCAAAGGGACTTTAGGTTCATTTACACCCAGTCTGCATTGGTAAATTATTATATGCTGTTTGGTGAAATTTTGCCAGGTTCAAGTCAATTGCATTACTTTTACAAGTGAACAATCAATAGCAGTTGTGCACATATCACTTGTTGGGGAGCTTCTGTACACCACGAGTGAGCCAGGAACATAAAGAGCTGCAAAAAAGAATCCAACAGCCTCTAGCCTTTTGTCTAACGGGGAAGACACATATGTTAACCAATAGGGTAATAAATACTATGATTTTAGA
>NW_007031203.1:18160-18495 GCF_000164805.1 Carlito syrichta | reverse complement strand
TACTCTCATGGAAATCGGAACTGGCATCCAATTCCTGTACAAAACCCGAAACCCACAGGACTTAAGAGAGAAGATAGACAAATGGGACCTTATTCTGATAAGCTTATGCAAAGCCAAAGAAACCATTAAGAGAGCAGGGAGACAGCCTACAGACTGGGAAAAAGTATTTGCCAACACCAGGTCTGACAAAGCTTAATTTCCTGGATCTACAAGGAACTCAAATGTGCTGAAAAGAAAAAAAACAAACAACCCCATTATAAAATGGGCAAAAGATGTGAATAGACACTTCACAAAGGAAGACATCCAAGCAGCCAACAGACACATGAAGAAATGTT
>NW_007031203.1:9941-17708 GCF_000164805.1 Carlito syrichta | reverse complement strand
ACCTCTCACAGAAACAAAGATCCGAGTATCACATGTTCTCACTCATATAATGGACATTGAACATTCAATGTAATACTATAAGAAAATGACTGTTGGTACTGGGAAACTTTGGGGGGGGGAGGGAGATGGTATTAACAGTAGCAAATATCTGTCTGTGGACGGGGAAACACCTCTTATCAACAGGGTGCCTGAATGAAATGTAACTGTATACCTAACCCTTAACTATACCCCACAACATCATAATAAAAAATATTGATTAAAAAAACCCATCTCGGCCCTTTATACGTGTACATTTCAGGAATATTAAACATACATTGTTATGCAGTAGTTTTTTGGAAATTTTTCATATTTTAATTCTGAAATTATATACATATTAGACACACATTTTCCTCCACCCAGCCCTTGGTTATAGCCTTTCCAATTTCTGTTTCCAAATAAAGGTCTGTATTGTTAACAAACAAACAAACAAACCTCAATCTATAAGAATCTTAGAAAACACAGGAGACATCCTTATGAAAATTGGAACTGGCAACAAATTCCTGATCAAAACCCCAAGTGCCCATACCATAAGAGGTAATAGAGACAAGTGGGACCTCATCAAACTGACAAGCTTCTGCAAAGCAAAAACAAAAAAAACAAACAAAAAAAACATAAAGAGAGTGGGGAGACAACCCACAGGAAAGACATTGTCACTTTTAATGAAGGATGAGGAATTGAATGCCAGTATATTTGTTCTCTTTAAAAAGCACTCATCTAATCAGTCACCTGACAAATTGATTAATTCCCTACTATGCACCAGACAGTTTAAAAGGCATTTGACACATGTCAGTGAACTAATCAGATGAAAATTGTCCAGGATCTTACAGTTTAATGATGAATGAGGGAGTGGTATATACAATTTACCATTTATCATGATTAAAAAATTATCATGATAAAGAAATAAGTTACGTACCATATTAGAAGGTTCACAGTACTAAGGAACAAACAGGCCCTGGTAAAGGAAATCAGAGGGAGGGAAGATAGAAGAAGGTATAGTGAGGGAATTGCAATTTCAAATAGTGTGGTCAGGGAGACTCTCACTGGAAAGTTAAATCTGAGAAAACACCTGAAGAAAGTGGGAAGGGTATTCCAGGCTGAGAATGGCAAGTGCAAAGGCCCTGACTCAGGAGCTTGCTGTATTCAAGGGAATTCAAGGGGCCTCAGTTTTACTGGAGGGAATTGAGTGAGAGGGAGCATAGCAGAAGGTCCTAGAGGAAGAGTTAGAAAACTAGCTCAGTCAGCTTTTGTGAATAAAGTTTTATTGGAACATAGCCATGCCCAATTGTTTATTTATTTACTGTGGTTGCCATCATGCAGAGTGGAGTGGTTGAGAAAGAAATGATCTAACCTACAAAGAGTAACATATTTACTGTTTGACTTTTTTTACACAAAATGTATGCTGACCCCCGACATAGGAAGGGCCTTATAAGCCATTGTAAAAGCTTTGGCTTTGGCTCTGAGAGAAATGAGAAGCCATGGAAGTTTTTAGCAGAAAAGAGACAGGATCTGACATATATTTTGGAAAGGATCATTATGGCTGTCATGTTGGCAGATTTGAGGGGGTAAATGAGAGCAGAAAAACCAATTAGGACTACAGTTCAAGAGATGTGCCAAGGTTATTGTAGAGCACCACAGCAGATTTCCACTGGGAGTAGCTGGAAATTTTAAATTTGGGAAGGATTCCTAGCAATACTTGACAACTGTAGTGTGTATGCTTCTACTCAGTAGATAGTTCACAGTTTTAATACCAGGGCATGCTACATTACTTTCAGTTGTACCACATCTCTGTGAAGCTGAGTTTTTGACAGTAGCTATGAATAAAACTATAAAGTACCCTATGAAAATCAATGTGGACCAGTAAATGAGGCTGGCAGAGTCTAATTTGATTTCAAGATATGAGACAGTGCCTAAAAGGTACACATAACCCTTTAGAAAGTATTGTGGTTAAGAGTAAAATTGAGTTTTCTTTTAACTAATGTGTATTATTTTTAAAATAGCTACTTTGTTGTTTGAACATTGTATTAGCTTACAATGGCTGCTGTAACAAATCACCATAATCTTGGTGGCTAAAAAAAGTGAAAATTTATCCTCACAGTTCTGGAGCCCAGAAGTGTGAAATCAGCATCACAAAAACAAAGGAACAAAATTAAGGTGTTAAGAGAGCTGTACTCCCTTTGGAGGCTCTTGGGGGAGATTTCATTTTTAGCCTCTTCCAGTCTCTGGTGGATGCCAGCATTCTTTAGCTGTTGACCGAATCACTTTAATCTTTGCCTAAATGGTCTTATTGCCTTTCTCTTCATCTGTCTGTATTAACTTTCCATTTGACTTTATTTTATAAGGATACATGTGGTTACATTTAGGGATCACCCTCATCTTCCAGGATAATCTCCTCAAGATCATTAATCACATCCAAAGATCTTTTTTCCAAATACACTAACATTGACAGGTTTCAGAGTTGATGATTTGATCTCTTTGGGTGGCCAGTATTTGCAAGGAAAAGAAGAGTGAAATGACTTCAAAGGTTTCTGGCCTGAGCAACTAGAAATATTGTACTGCCATTAACTGAGATGAAGAAAACTGTGCAAGGACCAGTTTTGTGTGTGTGTGTGTGTGACAGGGGGAGGAGGTCAGATTGGAGATTTAGTTTTGTTCATGTTTAGAGAAGTAGATATTAATAGGGGGAAAAACACTTTCCAGACCAGGGCCTGCTTATGGATTTTTCACATGCCCAACAAGGTTATTCCACCTCTAATATGGCCAAATGTCTCCCAAACCACAAGCACTCTAGGCTGTTTTAACTCTCACTTTAGACATGGACAGAGAAAGTACAGGCATGAAGTTCTGTGGTAGAGAGAGTGGACTCAGTAAACCTTGACTGACTCAGACCTTAACTGGTTTGGAACAAACGGAGCTCTGCTTAGGGAAACTGAAGACTACAGTCCCATCTATTTAAAATAATTACGTCCAAAGATTGAGCAGAACTTTAGAAAGATGGAGACAGCATTGTAGTTTCTGAATCTTCCCAAAATATCTCATGGAAATAGATGAAACAAACCAAAACCTATGTAGCATTTACCATCAAACAAGAGGACAGAGTTCTCCCTCTGTTGCCAATGCATAGGATGGGGTAAACCATTTGGCACTAGACCTGCCTGGTATGACCTTTTGCACAACAGGGAGTGGCAGACAGGAGGCATTAAAAGTGCTGGAAGGTGCTCCTTGGAAAGCACAGATGACATTTGAGAACAGCAACTGATACTGCCAAGGGTTTTTCAGTCTAGCCCCTCAATACTCTTGAATTTGTAGATTCAGAGTTCCTTTCCAAAACAGTGAGAAGAGGGCATGAAAAGAATGGAGGAGGGCAAGGGAAAGATGGTGCAGAGTATCATCACCATCAATAATTTACAAAACAAACACAAAGGATAAAAGTCAGGAGGGGAGCAGAGGCAGGAAATCTCAAGGGCAAACTACCATGTTGTTGAACATTCTGCTTAAAAAAATAGACCAGATGTGGTGGCTACCACCTGTAATCCCAGCATTTTGGGAAGTTGAGATAAGAGGATCCCTGGAGCACAGGAGTTGGATACCAGCCTGGGCAACATAGCAAGACCTCATCTAAAAAAAAGCTTTGTGTGTTGGTGTGTTCCCAAAGTACCAGCTAACTCAGGAAGCTGAGGTATGAGGGTTGCTTTAGCCTGATGTTTGAGGCTGTGGTGAGCTGTGATCAAGCCACTGCATTCCAGTGTAAGCAAAGAAATGAAATCCCAACTCAAACTAACAAAAACAACAAAAAGTTTAAAAAGAACAGAAGAGTGAATGAATATAATGGATAATGTTTTTAAAAACAAATGGTTTTGTTTTGTTTTGTTTATTTAGAAAGCAGGATGCATTGAGAAGACAAGAAAGCTCCCACAGTGGAAAGGGACCTGAGGGAGTTGCCCAAGTAAGAAATTTTTAAAAATCAAAAGATGATAAAAAGGATTCTAGATAAATGATAAATATAAATGGCAAAAAAGGACAGTTAGGAACAAAGCAATTGCAAATACATATATGAATTCAGTAAATATAAAATGGATGTTTCAAATCAGTGGGCAGATTATTCAATAACTCATGATGCAATCATGTTGGGTTATAAATAAGTAATTTCTCTGGATGAATTTTAACAGTGGCAAAAGTAGATATCACTAAGGGAGAGGAGTAAGCGGGTGACTTTGAATTCACCCTTTGGGGGAAAGGGTGAATTTCCCCATTTGAACCTTTCTAATGTTCTCTCATGTGAATCTATTACCTCTGAGAACTAAATGCCTGGCTTCCATCCCAGCTCCCCTACTTGTTAACTCTCAATACACTCTACCTCCTTATTTGTGAAAAGAGGTAAACTTAGCCAGGTGATGCCTGGCTAACACATAATAGAATCTCTATAAATGTAAATTATTGGTGGAAACAGTCCAAATGTCCAGCAACATAGCACAAACAAATGTGGTATAATAATACAATAGAATACTGTGCTGTCATGAATAAGTGAAGTACTGACACACACTAAAATGTAGGCACACCTTTAACTGTTATGCTAAGTGAAAGAAGTCAGATGCCAAACTCACATACCGTGATTCCATTTGTATGAACTGTCCAGAACAACCAAATCCATAGCAACTGCTGAGTGCCAGGGCCAGAGTGAGGAAGGAATAGGGACAGCCTGACTGGTAACAGGTCCAGGGGTTTCCTTTGGGGATGATAAAAATGTTATGGATCTAATAGTTGTGAAGGTTACACAAGCCATGAACGTGCCAAATGTCATTTAATTGTACATGTTTATGTATTTTTTTTTTGAGTAGTAGCCTCACTCTGTCGCCCAGGTTGGAGTGCAGTGACACACTCTCTGCCACCTCAGCATTGAACTGCTGGGCTCCAGCAATCCTTCTACCTCAACCTTCCAAGTAGCCAGAACTACAGGTGCACACTACCACACCCAACTAATTTTTTATTTATTGTAGAGGCGAGGTCTCGCCAAGTTGTGCAAACTGGTCTCAAACCCGTGGGCTCAGGCAATCCACTCACCTCAGCCTCCCAAAGTGCTGGGATCACAGGCTGAGCCACCAAGTCCAGCCAATTTTGTTATGTAAATTATATCTCAAAAATAACTTTTAAAAAGTAAATTACTGATGTGATGATGTTCTACCCCGTCTTTCCCTCCCCCCCATTACTTTCCTGCCCTCTTCTAACTCCAACTCTCCAACTCTCTCTCCCTCTTGCTATGCCTCAAAGAACCCTAGGAGCACCTCTGTGCTGTTGGGTACCTTTGTCCTGCAGCTTCGGTGGTGACCCTATGAGCACGCAGGCCCACCTCTCTCATACTGTGAAATGGATGCTCCAAGCCAATTTTTCTCATGTGCCTTGGTTGATGGTGAAAATGTAAGAAGGCTGCATGTGTGGGGATTGTGAAGAAGGACATGGTAGGAGTCCCTCAACTTAAGACTTAGGTCTTTCTAGAAGTGTGCAGGTAACACCCAAATGCTGTGCTCTGAAAGCCAGGTCCCCCACCCCTGGGCTTGAGAACACTAAGAACTTTAGGGGTGCCCCCATAGCCCTCCCATTGAGACCTTGCCCCTTCACATGTGGTGTGACCCCAGTCATTGCTGAACCTCAATAGTAAAGTTGCACAGTGATACTGGCTTTGTGTGTTGTCAATGTTAACTCAAGTAGTGCTTCTCGCTGACCTTGTCATTGTTGTTGAGTAAATGGTGATTTCCTGTTCTGGGTGGGCCTCACACTGTCAAGATTTCAGGTTATCAGCTGATTTAACTGTCAAGATTTCCAGTTATCAGCTGCCCTAGGATCACTGTGAACCCTTGCCACTCCCCGGTAGATTCTCCTATGTTTTGTATCCACCTTTCCAGCTATAATCATAAATGTATAAGGTAGCTCAAAACTTTTGGAGATATGTCCTGAATCTTATTTCTTAAAATATGAACCTGGTAGACCATGAGACGTTAAAACATCCTCCATGAGGAAATTTTGCAATTCTTATGCTCAAGCCAGACTCAGAGTCTGCTGTCTTCAACTCTGTCCAAATGTAATTCTTTCAGCCCTAACCTCAGACTCCACATCTGACTTCTGGCATTATCCCCATTCCTGACTCTTCTCAAAACCCATGAAGTCTCTCTGTTCTGGCCATTCTAGTCTTGGATAAGGTTTCTTCATTTTCATTAATTATCATTTTTTCTTTTCTATTTTCGAATTTAACTTTCAGTTCTTTATTTTTTAATGCTGCCTTTGATCCCCACATTTACCAAAGAAAAACTGCAGTTAACAAAATCTCAAAACTCCAAATATATTTTTATTAGTCATATGTTGATCAATTCTTCTGCATTTTTATTTAGTTCTATCAGATTTTAAAATATATCAGAATAAATAGAGAAATTTGTGCTATGTATATGTGGAAAACCAGTTGATACCTAAAGTGATAACAACAATCTTTGCAGCTCTTACGTTGTGTAGCCATAGTATTGAGCAATTTCCATATCTTTTCTCTCTCAATGAAAAACTGTGGCCAGGCTTGGTGACTCAGTCTGTAATCCCAGCACTTTGGGAGGCTGAGGCGAGTGGCTTGCCTGAGCTTGTAGGTTTGAGACCAACATGGGCAACTTGGTGAGAACTTGTCTCTACAATTAAAAAAAAAAAAACTAGCTGCATGTTGTAGTGTGGGCCGGTAGTTCTGGCTACTTGGTAGACTGCGATGGAAGGATCGCCAGAGCCTGGCAATTCAACTTGAATGGCTGTGAGTGTGCCATTGCACTCCAGCCTAGGTGAAAGAGTGAGACTTCAATTCAAAAAAAGAAAAGAAAATCAAAACTGCATATTCCTTATAGGGGTCTATTTGATAGCATTCTCAAGCTCTTGTTGAGCCTTCTTCATGGCCTTATGCTCTGGCCTCTGCTCTTCTGCAGTGGGTGTTGACACTACTGCTTCAGAAACATTAGTTTTTCTCCATGAAATTGGTTGGAGGCTGAAGTTTATGAGTAGATATTTGTTTTGAGGCTTGGTTGGTGACTGGAGCTTGGGCTTAGCAGTGGAAACAGGCTTATTGTGAAGAGAAGTACAAGATGATTATTTGGAGGGTGCAGGCCTAAAAGCAGCAGACTGAGAAATAGTAGACTGGGAAGAATCAGTTAAGCTGGATCAGGCTGCATTGGTCAAAATTTGCTGAGCTGGTCTGGCAGGACCTTTCGAAGCTGTGTTGGTGGGAACTGGTAGGGATGAATTGACTGCAGTAGGTTGAGCTGAGTTAGTGGAACAAGGCCGGGCAGAATGAGGTACAGCAGGCCTGTGTGGTGAGAGATTGCAGCCATCAGGTTGGACTTGAGGTCTGTCCAGGGTTGGAAAGGGCAAAGGTACCAAGTTGACCCTGCCAGCTGGTGGTAGCTCATATTCAAATAGAGATGGACACTCTTTTTCAGCACTGCCATTTGGTTTCTGGGCTTTGACTTGCATTTTCTCAGGACCTTTCCCCTACTTGGGATATTCAGACATGGTTTGAGAGGTGGAGATGGCTTAGAGTCTTTTGTGTCATTTAAGATTCCCAAATCCCGCCGGGCTTGGTGGCTCAGCCTGTAATCCCGGACCTTTGGGAGGCTGAGGTGAGTGGATTGTGTGAGTCCACAGGTTCTCACTCGCCTGGGCAGTGAGACCTCATCTCTACAATAAATCAAAAAATCAGCCGGGCGTGGT
>NW_007031203.1:0-9921 GCF_000164805.1 Carlito syrichta | reverse complement strand
TCGGAAGGCTGAGGTGGAAGGATTGCCGGAGCCCAGCAGGTCGAGGCTGCGGTGGCCGGGAGCAGCCACTGCACTCCAGTCTGGGTGACAGAGTGAGACTCCAACTCAAAAAAAAAAAAATGATTCCCAAATCCAAGTTGGGCTCGGTGGCTAGCCTGTAATCCCACACTTTGGGAGGCTGAGGTGAGTGGATTGCCTGAGCCTGCGGGTTCGAGACCCATCTGGGCAACTTGGCGAGACCTCATCTCTACAATAAAATAAAAAATTAGCTGGTCATGGTAGGGCGCACCTGTAGTTCCAGCTACTTGGAAGGCTGAGGCGGAAGGATCGTCAGAGCCAGCAGGTCGAGCCTGCAGTGGGCAGCAGAGTGAGACTCTAACTCAAAAAAAAAAAAAAAAAGATTCCCAAATCCAGAAGGTGGAGACTTCAGTTTTCATATCACTGTTTTCTCCCAGTGGATGGATAGCCTGGACAGCCTCCAATTTATACATACCTAGGTAGCTTCAAGGCTCTTTAAAGGTGTCTTGACTAAGCACAGGTTGAGAATTTTTCAGCTTCAATCTGGGAGTGGTTGGCTCTTGTGACTTGTCTTTGTTCCCTGACTGTGTACTCTCTTCAGATTTCTTGGGGTTGTTTTCTCTGGTTCTTTCAGTCTTTTCCTGTCCATAGACCTTAGTTTTGCTAATTCTGCTACATGCAAGTTTCTGAGGTCTGCTTTCAGAATGCTTGGTCACATCCACAGGAGTTCTGTCACTGGCTACAGCACTACAAATAACCACTTCTCCCTCTAACAGGCACTCTGGATTCTATGGCTGGATTTTGGCCTCAGGAGTACCATTGATAAGCTTGGAAGTTTTGTATTTGTTCTACCTGACATGATCAGAGGGACTTTATATGACACCTGACTTTTTCTGCACCTGATTTTTCTGGATGGCTTTGATATCTTTGGCTTTGATTCCCGTGGGACCTTTGCATTGGCCAAGATCTTTTAAGGAATTGAAGAGCTGGGGAAAGTGAATATCCTCTACCAGTGTGCTGATGTCTGCTAAACTTCTGCTAGATTCCATCCCCCTTTCACATGTCCCTTGGTCCTCAAGATGCAGACTGTTCTTTCCTAGTTTGGCATTATCAGAACCAGGCTGCTTTTCAGGGCCGAGAGGATCAATGCTGACCAGAAGCTAGTAAATATCAGGAATTTCTAGAAGGAATTTTTGGTTTTTTTTGAATTGGAGTCTCACTCTGTCGCCCAGTCTGGAGTGCAGTGGCCGCTCCTGGCCACCGCAGCCTCAACCTGCTGGGCTCCTGCGATCCTTCCGCCTCAGCCTTCCGAGTAGCCAGAATTACAGGCATGCGCTACCACGCCCAGCTGATTTTTTGATTTATTATAGACATGAGGTCTCACTGCCCAGGCGGGTCTCGAACCCACAGGCTCAGGCAATCCACTCACCTCAGCCTCCCAAAGGCGTGGGATTACAGGCTGAGCCACCGAGCCCGGCTCTCTAGAAGGAATTTTGAAGAACTTTGGATTTTTATTGGGATCTGGTAGGCATCCAGAAATTTTGAAAGCTTGGTTTTGATCTCATTCAAATTCTTAGTATTAATTGTTCCTGGCTTGAAGCTGGAGGAAGCACCAAGAGATTAGTAGAACTCTGGACTGGAGCTATCTTGAAATGTCCCCAAGCTCACGTGGTGAGCTATTATCAATTATTTGGATATTTTTGCCAATGGGACTTGGGGAATTCTGGAGTTTTGGCCGACCAAATGTATTCTTTGAAGGTTGCAATTCGAGAGAGGTCTCCATCTCCAGGGAAATTTGCATTACTACAGTGGAATCAAGAGAGAAGTCATTCCCTGGTAAGTAAGATGCTTTCCCTATACACCAGTGCAGCACTTAGGTACCTACCAACAGTGAACAAGCATTTATTGTTTGTTTAAGGACCATGTTTAAACCATCTATTAGTCAAGAGACAGTGACTGTTCTAGTTTAACTAGTTATCATTTGGTGTCATTGTTTCTTTTCTTTGTATTTCATAGGGTGGTTCAAATAAAACATGAAAGTAATTTATAATACAAAATATTTTGTAAAGCATGGCATTCTCAAACAGTGTCCCTCAATTCTTTCCACTCTTCTGAGAGGATAACAAGACTTCACACTATAGATTAGGGCAGAGAGTAGCACTCTTTCTTATAAAATCTATAAGCAAGACAAATCCTAAGCCTGCTTGCTTTGGACAAGATCTCTGAAGACATAGTCTAACATTTTTTATAAATTAAGGAACATCAAAATGTCACTACAAGAATAAGGAACATCAAAATGTCACTACAAGAATAAATCTGAAGTGCTTTCCAAAGAGTCTAAAGTAATAAATTAGGGAAGGGGATTAATGGGAGTATGGTGGTACAGGGGAACTAATTCGCTATGACAGCAAAAAGCATGGTATCTTTAGTATGCTTTTGGGTTCCCTTGCATGTAGCATAGATGTCCATTGTAGTGTCCCACCTTCCCACTTATTTGGTATTCATGTATTGAGTCTGAAAATGGGGAGCACAGACTAAGGGTAGTGGTTGAAGTCTGGGACTTATGTTCAACCTACCTGTGCACTCACCACTTGTCAGCTTCAGCTTTGGCACTCCTTCTGAATGAGTTTATTCCCCTCTCTTCTTACTGTTTGTACTCACCTTGTAAATGTTCTTCTGTGATGGATTGAGCAGACACAGAATAGTAGATTCCTGATGTAGAGGCTAGTGGTAGGATGTGTGTGTGCTGAACCTCCTTCAGCACCATCACCATTTATAGTTGAGAAGCAGAGGTACTATATCCTGGGTATGACACGGAGTCATAGGATTGAAAGTAGGGGGCAAGTTCTCCAGACAGCAGAGGCCATGTGCCTTGATTGTAGTAATAGACCTGGCTTCCTTCCTGACTGGGGAATGACAGGCTATGTCCCTGGTTAGGAATTTGAGATGGTGTCCCTGAACAAGGCTGGCAGACATGATGGATACAGAGGGGCCATGGAACTGGCATGTGAAATTTTGTCATATTGGGCTGCCATAGTCATGGAAAGACTAGCTGTGTCCTGGTCAATGATAGTCATAGTGAAGTCACTGAATGAAAATAAATTATTTTAAGTTTTTCTTGTGTTTTCCCACTCAAAACTGTCTGGATAAGAGGCAGTTGAAGTGGAGATCTGGCTCTGGGCAGCAGCCCCAGCAAGCATAGTTGAAAAATGTTGGTAAAGGTAGGCATTACCTTTGAGTGGCTTGAAAAAGGTGCCAGAGACAGTTGAAAATAGCCATGCTGAGTTAACAACTACAGCAAAGGCTCTGGAGAACTTGCAGACTCTTTCTTTCTTTCTTTCTTTCTTTCTTTCTTAATTTCTTTCTTTTTTAGAAAGCAGGATTTATTGAGAGGACAGAAAGCTCTCACAGTGAGAGGGGACCTGAGGTTGCATTGCTCACCATAGGAAGAGAAAGTTGTGTAGAATTTGCAGTTCTAAGTGAAGTTGGATTTGGGACATTTTCTTCAGGAAACAAGAGGATTCTGGAGAAACCAATGAGAGCGTGAAGTCCCCATTATATTTGAGAAAGAGCATTATCTTAAGGTTGTTTCAATCAGTAAGACTCTAACACCAGTACTCACTGAGATACCCCAAGGTAAACAGTTTATGATGGTTGTAAGTGCTGGGGCAGTTTGGTCTTCTGAGAAATGGATTTTGCTTGCAACTTGAAAATAAATGTGCAAAAACCTAAGTGATCTTTTTCATGCATTGTTCCTAGGCCATAAACCACCTATCTTTCCCCTGAGCCTGCACTTGTATTCACTTTTAAGTATTTCTTACCATTGAAGCATTTTAGAACTAGGAGATCTGTAGACACTTCTGTTTTAAGAATTTTTTTTATGAGTGAGAAAACAGGCTCAGAGAGGTCAGAGTGATCCGTCCATGCTTAATATATCATTACCAACTTACAGAACCTGATTCCCTTACCAGGACTTTGCTCTGAGAAAAGACCAGAAACTGGGAGAAATAGAACTTTCAATATTGTTATTTTGGGGTCCATTAGACAATATTGGTAGCTGTTAGTATTGTAACTGTTACTGTCTCATTTTGCTTCTGTAGGTTGCATGCCATTTCCTAGAGTTCACACTCAGGCTAATTAGTGATTCTAAAGAGTCTTTATTTACCCAATTCAAGACTGGATTCTAATCCTAGGTCCAAATGACTGCCTGAGACTTTCTCAAGAAATGCCATTTTAAAGAAATAAAAAATTCAAACTCTGAGCTTAAGGTACTCATTTATAAAGCAATTGTTATAATAACAGTCATAACTCATGCAGAAATAAAAGTCATGAATTATATATGATTTATATAAAGGAAGATATAGCAAGTTCTGAAAAGACAAAAGAAAAATTATGAAAAATGTATAGAACATCACAGAACTAAAAAGAATGTGTGAATAATAATAAGAAACAGTATGTAGCAAGCAAAATACAGAAAGTAACTAGTTATTGTAGTTTTGTTATTTATATTTGCAATATTATGAAATTGAGTATTATCTACTCTTTTTAACCAATAAACTGCTCACAATAAAAGGAGATTTGGAATGAATTTCTAAACAGAGCATACAGATAGGAAACTACATTAGTAGAAAGTATGTAGCAAGGGGTGAGGGAGGAAGAAAGTACATAGCAAGCAGCAAAATACAGAAAATATGAAGGTACAGGTAGCCATAATAAATGTAGACAAATATTTCAATAAAAACTGACACAAAGCAGAGAGCAAAACAGTAAGTGTAGTGTAATATTACTATTGTGCTCATTCATATTTCTTTGAATATTGCCCAGCAAGTGACAACTATTAATTCTAGTAAAAATTAATATTTTAGTTAATAGCCCTATAAACTGAAAGGAACACTTGAAATGCATTATGGAGGTTTTATATTCCCCAAATATGGATTATAGTCATCTTCAGTGCTCAGGAAAATGTCATTCCCAAATTTAAAAACAACCTTCACTGCTCTAATCTAATTAAAACAGAATTTGTTATGTAGGAAAACCCAAAGAACTCCAGAACATTGTTTTAGATACATGTGGAATTTCTAGAGATGTGACTTTTTATACTAAGTTAGATCTTTTTAAAAATTATAGGTCCAAAAACAGTTAATTTTTAATTATGATGTACTTTTTAAAGGAAGAAAATAATTGTAAAGATGAAAAGCAAACTTTATGTGAAACCTACTTGCCACACAAAGGAATTGTTCTTCTAATGCACATTAGGAGACAACCGTTTTTATTTTATTTTATTTTTTTAGAAAGCAGGATTTATTGAGAGTACAGAGAAGCTACCAGAGTGAGAGGGGACCCAAAGGGGTTGCCCAGGAGACAAGCATTAAAAAAAACCAATTTATTTGTAATAGGTGAAACATTCATATAGTTTAAAAATCAAAGGAAATAGAACACTGCAACTTTAGTTTTCTCCAGCCCCCTACGTAACCACTTTTATTAGTTTGTTGTTTAGAGAAAGCATTATTTCTAAAACATATTACTAAATATATATATTAATAATTGTCAAGTGTTGTCTTGCTTTCACAGGGCATCTACTAAAATTGGGACAATTCAGAGAAGGTTAGCATGCCTTCTGCTCAAGGATGACATGCACATTTTTGAATCATTTTATATTTTTTTAAAGACCTGTCAAATGTCATCTTATGTTCAAAGAGGCAAAGAAAAAAGTCAAACAACTGGACACGAGTTTTCTGGTAAGCTACATTTCCTAATGATACTCTATTCTAGCCTGAGTTTCCTTTGTAGCCCATTAATCTAAGCATCTGCTAAAACCAACTTCAGTTTGCCCTTTCCTGATTATGTTTCGACTCTGTACTATTTCTGCTTCAAATTAAAATGTAGGTTTTCTTCAACATTTCATTCCAAATGACCTATTTTTTTTCTTTAAACACCTTGATCTCTTTCATTCTTATATTCTTTCTTCCCTCATTTTGTAGTTTCTCTCCCATCTCAGTTCCTGTTGGCCAGTGCTTAGTCAAACAGTCCCAAACTTCCTTACCCCTGGAAACCAGCCACCTTTTAACCCAGTACTATTCTTTCTCCTTATTTTCTTTCTGCATATTTTCTTTCCATAGTTTAAATAGAATGTTCCAAAACAATGTGAATATTACCTTTTGAACATCAATTACTACATTGAAAATACTAAAGTTGAAATACTAGTGGAGAGATACCATAACTGATTAAACATTTGTGCATATTGCTAGTTTCCTACACCACATGGGGTTTTTTTTCTGTTTCTGTTGAAACAACACTCTTAAAAAGTCTCTGATCTTATTTTCTATATGTATGTCTTTTAAGATTTAATGTTAGAAAAGCAAGGAACTTGAGGGACTAACCAACTATTATCACAGTGGGATAGATGAGGAAACAGAATTTGTCTCACAAAGTTATGTAAATGATTTACCCCAAATCACACAGTAGAAAATGTCAAAGCCAAAACTGAAGTTAGGCTTCAAAATTTCTAGGTCAGTACTTGTCCTCATTATACCTAGCTCTTTTTTGTCTACTACTGAATTTCAGGAAAAGAAACCTAATGAAAAACTTTAAAAAGTTTCTTTCCTTACCTGACATGGTGAGAGAAGAGGAAATATCAATTGTAGATACAAGGGATGAGGAGTTGATATTAGAGGTTGTCTGAGTGGTTGAAGCTAAAGAGCATGTGCCCAGCATGAAAGTCATTGATCACACTGGTCACTTGTGATTATCCAAATGTATCTACAGACAATTCCATTGTAACCCCAATATTCTACCAGAAAGTGGTAGGTTTGGTGGGAGGATGATGTCACAAAGAAGGCAGTCAAAAGCTATGAGATAGCTAATATGGAGGTTAGATGACAGGATTGGTCAGAAGGAGTTGTTAGGAAAACTGTAACAGCACCTTAGTGACTGAGTTCTGGGGAGATAAAATCCTGCAAGCCAGGTATGATAGTATCATTTTTTCCCAGGCTCTTATGTTAGGAGATCATGTCAATGTTTCTTATAGATGTTCATTATTGGGAATCAGGAAGATAGCAGCCAAATCAGTCAGACTATTTGAGTCCCAGTGTGAGTGAGCAAGTGTATGAAAAATTTTGTGTATGTGCTTGTGAGCAAAGTGGGCAAGTGAGTAACTGACTGAGTGAGGGCTAGGGAGCTGGCAGCCAGGGTTTTTCTGGTGCAGTGGCTAGTGCCACGGCTGCTGGGCTTGGACCCTAGCAATTGCTGGGACACAGAAGTTGAGCACCTTTTTTTTTGTCAACAAAACCCTTCCTGGGGAGAAAATGCTGGGAGAGACTGACTAAGTGGGGGCTCATGAGACTGACTAAGTGGTCAGGGCCCTAGTGCAACAACTTGTGCTAGAGCTTCTTTGCTTGGTCTCTGGCTCTTCCCAGGTCATAGAAACTGAATGCCATTTTAAAAATTGGACAAAAGTTTTCCTGTGAAGAAGCATCAGGGAAAGACTACCACCCCAGGCTCTGCCTCACAACTACAGCAGGAGAGGCTGCCAGCTCCAGGCTTTGCCTCACCACTCCAGTGCCTGGCAGGGCACAGGCAGCAGGAACTGTGGAGGGAGTCCAGAGGCAAAGTCCAATGGAAGATGACAAGAGAGGCACCCCACTATCATCCTGAAGGTGGGGCAGGAAAGTGCTCTGACTTGCTCACCATGGAGCAACACACCTGATCACTGCAACTGGTGGATCAACTACTTAGGAACTGATCATGACCCAGAAGGAATTCCTGAAAGCACAAATTTTGGAGGGACCTGCTGAGTGCTGAGTCCTAGGTGCCCCACCTCTACCCTGATCCAGCCAGGACAGAGGGTGTGGCCAGAAAAGGACTAGTAAGGACTCCAAAGAGATCAGTGGTGAGTCTGAGGCTGACCAATACCCACTGCTCCTTTGCAATTCTCTGAATATCAGGCCCACACAGCTGGGCCACAACTGATAGGGACAAACCCAGGTGAAACTTGGATGTCAGTCACAATAGGAAAACTTCATTTCAGGATAGGCCTGGCTGGGGCACCCCCTGAAGTACTTACCTGGGGAACAGACATTCCCATACTTCCTCACCAGAGAAGATCTCCCTGCAGTCCCACCCATCTCCACTGCTCCTCCTCCCTCCCTGATCTGGACACCTAGGAGAGAGTGAAAGAGGTGGCACTGCAGGAGAGACCTAATTAGAGGAACAATTACAGAGCCAGCCACAAGAGAGCATGTTTTTTGGGTTTTTTTTTAATTTTTAAAAAAATTTAAAACATTTTTTGCCTGTTTGTTTGTTAGTTCCTGTACTCTTTAAATATATTACCTTTGTTCATACATGTGTATGTGAGGGTTTGATCTGTATCTTCCCGATTTTTTTCATCTTCTTTTATTTGATGTTTTCTGTTTATATGTGTATGTGAATGATTGAGTGTTCACATTTCAATTTTGTTGTTGGTGGTTTGTTGCTCTTCTTTTCTTCTGGGATTTTTTTATATTTTCATTTTTTATAGTTTAAGGTGTGTGTCAATATATGTGTGAAGGTTCAATCTGAATTCTTTATTTAAAAATTCTTTCTGGGTAATCCCGCGCCTTTGGGAGGCTGAGGAACCAAGACTGCAAACTGCTGAATAGACAGACTGTAAAGCAGAGGGAAAAGTGAACAAAACCAGAAGACCCTCATAAGGAAGAACAGGTCATTGCAGAAGAGAAATAAAAGCAACCCCACCTTCCCTCAAAAACAGAATTGAAGAGGGGGAGGGAAAGGGGTAAAGGGAGAAAAGTCTACAGAAATGAAGAAAAACCAAAAGAAGAGTATGGGTCTCTCCCAGACGCCTGGGAGAGCAGACACTGAGAAAATTGACTTTGGAATACAAACAATGAAAAGTCCCCAGAATGAAGGGTCTCAAAATGCAAATGTAGATATCAAAACAATAATGGAGAGACTAAAAAGAATTGAGGAGACACAAGAAGAAACTAGGAAGGAGCTGATATCTGAGATAACAGTAATAAAGAATACTGTGAATGAAATAAATAACAAATTGATAAGCATGGAAAGCAGAATTACCCAAGCAGAAGAAAGAATCTCAGAGCTTGAGGACCAAAATATAGAAATAACCCAAACTCTTAAAAACACAGAAAATAAGCTCAAAAAGACAGAACAAAACCTTCAAGAGATGAGTGACTACCTCAAGAGGCCTAACCTAAGAATAATCGGACTCCCTGAGGCAGAAAGAGAAACAGAGACCACATTGGAACAAACTTTCCATGAGATCATTCAAGAAAATTTCCCTTATCTAATCAGTGATACAAAAATTCAAACACAAGAGATTCAGAGAACCCCCGCAAGACAACAAATGAGAAGACCAACTCCTAGACACATAATAATTCGCCTAAATAAAGTAGGCACAAAAGAAAAAATCCTAAAGGCAGCAAGAGAAAAAGGCCAGATCACCCACCATGGAAGACCAATCAGAATAGCAGCAGATTTATCTGCAGAAACCCTGCAGGCTAGGAGAGCTTGGAGCCCTATCTTCAAAGTCCTAAAGGATAAACAATTTCAACCAAGAATAACCTACCCAGCCAAGCTAAGCTTCATCAGTGAGGGAGAATTAAAATCTTTCCCAGATATCCAATCCCTAAGAACTTATGCAGCCACAAAACCATCTCTACATGAAACACTTAAGAAAGTACTAAACACAGAAGAAAAGGAAAAAAGAACAACGTTCTTCACAAGAGTACAGGGAAAAGAATAAAATATACACGAACCAACCCCAAAGCAAAAGAAAGACAAAAAAAAAAAAAAAAAGAAAAAGAAAAAGAAAAACCAAGTGGAAGAACAATAACTCAATAAGAACTCCATGATAGGGACGAACTCTCACATTTCAATAATTAGTCTGAA
>NW_007031202.1:0-1326 GCF_000164805.1 Carlito syrichta | reverse complement strand
AAATTTTGTTCAGTGAAGAAAAACAACAGGGTACAGAGACAACTTTATGGATTTGGAGTAAATATTTTCAAACCATGCATCTGCTAAGAGATTAATATTCATAGTTTAAAAGGTACTCATATAACTGGATAGCAGCAAAAAAATGTAAAAATGAGCAAAAGACCTAAAGACCTTTCAGAAAAAAAGGCATTCAAGCAGTCAATATATATATATTATGTATATGTATATAAATATATATGCTCAACATCACCAATTATTAGGAAAAACAAAATTAAAACCACAATGAGATATTACCTCACACCTCTTAGAATGTTATTATCAAAAAATCAAATGCTAACAAGTGTTGACCAGGATGTGAAGAAAAAAGAGTGTATACTGTGGATGGGAGTGTACATTAGCATAGCCATTATGGAGAACAGTATGAAGGTAAAAAATAATAATACTCACCATATGATCCAACAATCTTCTTCTGAGTATTTACTCAGATTTACTGGAAAGATTTGAAATAATTATGTTGCAGAAATATCTACACTCCTGTGTTCATTGCAGCACTATTCACCATAGCCATGTTATGAAATCAACCTAAGTACCCATCAACAAATGAATGAAGAAATTGTGGTATATATATATATTGCATATATATATATATATATATATATATTTCATTGCATATATATATATGCAATGAAATACGATTCAGCCTTAAAAAGAGATTCTGTCATTTGTGACAACATGAATGAACCTGTAAGACACTATACAAAGTGAAATAACCATAAAGACAAATACTACATGTTTTCACTTATATTTGGAATCTAACTCAATCAAACTCATAGAAGCAGAGAGCAGAATGGTGATAACCAGATGCTGTGGGGTAGGGGAAATACAGAGAAGATGATTAAAGGGTAAAATGCCTCAGACAGAAGGAATAATTTTTTTCTTAGATCTGTTACAAAGCATTGCAAATGTAGTCAATAGTAAATATTGTACATTTCAAAATTTGCTATGAGAATAAATTTAAAATGTTTTCACCATAAGAAATAATAGGAATTTAAGGTATGTAGGTGATGGATATGTTAGTTGACTTGATGTCATTACTCTAAATTGTACTCATTAATCATAGCATCACTTTGTATCCAAGAAACATATACAACCATAATTTGTTAATAAAGTACATTAAGTTGAGAACTTTTATTATTTGAAAATACAAAGTACACATTACATTAGCTATCAAAGAGGCAGTGTCATCACACTTAATGTAGCCTCTTGAAAATGTCACATACACTCACAAGTAAATGAAAATGAAAAAGGAAAATAATATATTGATAG
>NW_007031201.1:0-974 GCF_000164805.1 Carlito syrichta | reverse complement strand
AAAAAAAAAAAAAAGTTTCAGAAGGGTAGTATAAGTTTTTCGTTTTCTCAGTTTGGCTTGTTTTAGGATTAAATGGTACATCCTGCATGCTCGATTCCCAAATTCTACATCGGAAACCCTGACTGAGACATATATAGCATTGTGTCATGACCAGGATTTTCACTGAAGAGATGGGGAAGGATTCTTTTTGCCAAGAGAAGAAAGATTGTGAGATCTTGGACCTAGAAGACCAGGATTTTCACTGAAGAGATGGGGAAGGATTCTTTTTGCCAAGAGAAGAAAGATTGTGAGATCTTGGACCTAGAATTTCTGGACAGCTTGGGTGTTAAATGTTACTTTCTTTTCTTTTTTCCTGTTGTGCACCACAATCTCACTATATGTTGGCATCTAACATTTTTGACTCTCTTCTTCCCAGTCTTTGGAGACTTAATTTTCTTTCTGCATTTTCTTAAATTTCTCTAGGCAGATTAGGGTAAGAAGAGCCCAAACGCTGGGTCCAAATGTGAGGTTAGAATTCCTACTCTACTAATTTAACCTTGAGCAAGGTACTTTACCTATTGTCAGTGAGGATTGTGTCATTTACCTTATGGAGTATTTGTGAAGATTAAATGAGTTAATATAGGTAAAGTGCTTAGAAGAGTGTATGCCCCATACTCTGTACTATACAAATGTTAGTTATTTATAATAATTACTTATTTGTAATTTCACAGAATAATGGTTTTGGCCCTTCCACATACTTAATAATCAGACAGAATATAATGAAAATGTCAAACCTGTTTAGAATGAGGGAAATTTCAGGAGACAAAATAAATGAAAACTTATTTTCTTTTTGCAGACCCTTAAAGGGGAATATGTTCTTCGGTGCAATTTTAATGCTATTCAAAACCAAATGATTGGATGAAGCTTTGTTTTGATTCCTCCATTTGGATAGACTTAACTTTTGTGTGTGTGTGCACACCCATGTGCACCTTGGA
>NW_007031200.1:0-2047 GCF_000164805.1 Carlito syrichta | reverse complement strand
ATAGGCTAAATTTAATTTTAGTTTTAATTGAAACTTTGTCGTTAGTGAGCTATCTCTCTGGAGATATTTGAAGGTATTACGGATCTACAGAGGCAGGCAGATTAGAATGTCAATCACATAGAAATTACCATAGACAAATAGTGTTTGAAAGAACAGCCAGAGCTGATGTGTAAAATTAGTGCAGAATAGGGTAAAGGATTAAACACTGGGGGAACATCACCTACTTTTTTGGTGAAGGAGAAGGAAGCAGAATTAGATAAAATGAGAGAAACTGAGTTTGAGACTAAAGAAAGGAACAATTGAATATAGTGTTTGGAATCCAAGAAAGTTTTCCAAGAGATCATTTGGCCAGTGTTAAGAAATTTTAAGGATACCGAGAATGAGAGTAATGATTTTTTTCATTCTCTATCTGGAATTCTTTCCTTGCACTAGTGTAGTTTTTCCTGTGCATAAGACAATGATTTTATTTGCCATCTCTGGTGTCTAAAACAATATTATGTATTATTTCATGTCTTCAAGATTCATTGAAGCTTTATTGTGGGCCAGAATTGATGAGTCCTAGGGAAGCTGGGATGACACAATATTTGTTTTTACATAGTTTTCTGTTTTCTTCATCAATATCTTCAATATTAATGCTAACTAGGGAAGAACAATGTCTTGTACATTTTAAACTGGCACATAGTAAGTAGACAGGGAAAAAGTTTCTTTTTGAACCGACTGACCTATCTAATATCTAATATCTAATAGTCAATAAGTCTTATCTGTTGTTTCTGTCACCTCTAGCCTTCTTCAGTCTTCATTAATTGAATAATTCTCTCTTTGAGATCTTGAACTTGGCATTGCTGTCTGAAATCATAAGCCTTCTTACTTCCAAACACCTTCATACTCTTGGTTCCCTTTATAGAAATTTTTCTTTGTTGTATCACCTCTAATCACTCAGTGCCTATGTATTTGTGAGTTAATCATTCTCTTTCTGGTTTTTCATCTGACCTGGCTCTTTAGTAGGTACCTTCATTGGTGCTCACAATATTCTTAATGCTATGGTAATGTGTTATTCTGGGTTACTCTCACTCTCTCCAGTTTTCTACCTTAAACATTACTATAGAAAACTGTGTAATCCTGCAGCTTTTTGCTTGTTGCTGAGTCATACTTTCTAATGTCAACTTGTTCCTTTTCCTATTTAGAAATCAGTTCATTCTTCTGTAACTTACCGGAGCATCAGTTTTTTAAACCTTCTCACTCTCTTTAAAAGAAATCCAAAAAGAGACTTTTTGACAAATTTTCAGGACTTCTGTATCAAAGAAAGCACCTCTCTTGCTCTGTAAATTTAATTGCCTGTCTCTGCTGGTGCTTTTAGTGATCCAGTGACTTCTAATTTGAGACTAAATATTGTTTCATTAACAGCAGTTTCTGTTTTGAATTTTCAGTCATTATGACAAACTCATTCTTTCTTCTCAGCCAGCTAGTATGCTCAGTACTTTTATAAACAACAAATACCCACATTTTCCAGTTTTCCTATGACCTCTTCCTTAAAGTATCATTATCTCTCTTGTTTTTATTTATACATTCCTTCATGCTCTATTTACTTTCTCTTCTCTCTTGTCATTTTACTTCCTGAAAATATCCTTTTAAACTTTTTATTTCTTTACCCACTCAAATGTCATCAATGATCTCCTTGTTTATATACACAATATTAATTCTTATTTTTAGTAACTCTTTTTCTTTTCTAGCATTGTCATGAAGGAATGCTTTATCCTTTTTCTTGACATTTTCTTCCTGTTTACCTGATATTATATTTTATCTGATTCGCCTCCTATTTACTTGATTGATTCTTTCATCTCTTATATCTCTTTAGAAGTTTTATGGAAGGAACTCCCTAAGATTATTATTTTTTTGACTGATCATTTTATTTTCTCTCAGGGAACTCACCTAGCTGTATGATCTGAAGACTAACTTTAGTGTAGAGAGCCTTTAAATATTTCTTTCTCATATCTGATAAAAATGATGATATCTGTATTTTTTAGACATATTTGTGGTTATGTTTTTT
>NW_007031199.1:0-1151 GCF_000164805.1 Carlito syrichta | reverse complement strand
TTTTTGAGTTGGAGTCTCACTCTGTCACCCAGACTGGAGTGCAGTGGCCGCTCCCGGCCACTGCAGCCTCGACCTGCTGGGCTCCAGCGATCCTTCCGCCTCAGCCTTCCAAGTAGCTGGAACTACAGGCGCGCTACTACGCCTGGCTAATTTTTGATTTATTGTAGAGATGAGGTCTCGCCGAGTTGCCCAGGCAGATTTCGAACCCGCGGGCTCAGGCAATCCACTTACCTCAGGCTCCCAAAGGCACGGGATTATAGGCTGAGCCACTGAGCCCGGCTTATTTATATTTTTATATGGCTTCAAGTTACTGTCTAACATCTTTTCATTTGAAATTTAGGTAATTTTTGTAGGATGGGTCTAGTTATAATAAACTCCCTCAGTTAAAAAAACATTTTTTTTGGTATGAGAATGTCTTAATTTCTTCCTCATTTTTGAGTTTTTCTGGATATAGAATTATCAGTTGACACTTTTTCTTTCTTTCAGTATTTTGAATATGTCATCCCATTGCCTTCAGGCTACAAGGTTTCTGCTGATATATCCTTTATAGTCTTATTAAGGGATCCCTCATATGTGGCAAGCTACCTTTTTTTGCTGCATTCAAGAGTCTGTCTTTGTCTTTCAACAGTTTGATTATAATGTGTCTATGGTTCTCTAGGTTTCCTACTTGGAGTTTATTGAGCTTCTTGGATTTGCATATTCATGTCTTTCCTCATATTTTAGAGGTTTTCAGCCATTATTTCTTCAAATAACCTCTCTGCCCTTTTCTTTTTTCTTCTTCTAAGATTCCCAGAATGTGTATATTGGTCTGCTTAATGGTATTGTATAAGTCTCTTAGGCTCTGTTCACTTTAGTTCATTCAGTATTCTTTTTGTTCCTCAGACTTGAATTTCAAACTGACCTATCTTCAAGTTCACTTATTCTTTCTTCTGCCTGTTTGGATCTGAGGTTGTCCTCCTCTAGTAAATTTTTCAATTTAGATATATTTTCATCCTCAGGTTTTCTGTTGATTCTTTTTAAATAATTTCTATTTCTTTATTGATACTCTCATTTTTTTCATTAATATTTTAGTGGTTTTCTTTAGTTCTTTATCAGTTTTTCTTTTAGCTTATTGAGCACATTTATGACAGTTGTTATAGTCTTTACTAAGT
>NW_007031198.1:95344-148538 GCF_000164805.1 Carlito syrichta | reverse complement strand
CCAATTAAAACCTCATACCTGTTAGAATGCATATTATAAAAAATGACAAAATATAACAAGTTTTGGCAAGGATGTGGAGAAAAGACAACACTCATATATTTGGGTGGGAATGTAAATTAGTGTAGCCATTCAGAAATCAATATGATACTTCCTCAAAGATTAAAAGTATAGCTACCAGACAATCCAGTAAATCCACTATTAGGTATACAAGAAAATGAAATCAGTATGCTGAAGAGATATTTCCACTTCATTGTTTATTGCAGTTTTATTCACAATAGCAAGTTATGGAACTGAAGTGTCCACCCACAAATGAATGAATAAAGAAAATGTGGTGCATATAGATACAATGGAATACTACTGAATCTTAAGAATATAAAGAAATCATGTAATTTGTGACAATGTAAATAAACCTGGAGGCCACTGGGTTAAGTGAAACAAGTCAAACAACCAAAAGACCAATACCAAATTATCTCACTTATATGTGAAATCTAAGAAAGTTGAACTCAGAAGGAGAGAAAGGAATGATGGTTCCCAGAGGCAAAGGGTGGGGGTTGAGGAGTTGGGATGATGTTGATCAAAGTATAAAAAATTCTCACTAGACAGGAGAAATAATTTCAAGAGATCTATTGTATAACATGGTGCCTATAGTTAATAATAATGTGTTGTATTCTCAAAAATTGCTAAAAGAGTAGATTTTGAGTGTTCTTAACATGAAAACAAAAAGTGAAATAATGCATATATTAATTAGCTTGATTTAACCAATATATATAATACATATATACAGATTTCTCATTTAAAAATAAATTTTAAAAAAAAAATGTGTATAAAAGCAAACAAAATAGAAACTAGCAGCTCTAGATACATAATATTGTTACAATAACTGCTCAAGTTTGGTTTGTGACACCCAATCATTTGGGGGAACACCTTTAGAACTAATAATGAGTTATGCCATATACAAATTACCATTGCTAATTAGTAGCTGTAATCACATATTACATCCTTGTATTTCTGCTAGAAATATTCTATTTAAAGTATTTAAATTGCAAAGATATAAACAGACTGGGCATTGCTAATACATAATTATTTTAAATGTTGAAAAGGAACATTTGTATGTAATTAACATTTAAAATATATTTTGGAAAATCTCTCTCTCTCTCCTATGGCTTCTTCAAGAATAAAAGTATCTGTGATTTACATGCAGGAAATAGTTCATTATAGGTTCTTTAACAGCTAAAACAAAACAAAACAAAAAATTATCCTAGCTAAATTCTTATTATAAGAAAAACACTTAACCAAAGAAAAGATGACAAAGCTATTCTCTTCTGGAAAAATATGCGAACAGAACAAATTTATCTGGAAACCCATAATCTACACTTTCTGTGCAACACTGCACATCCATGGGTCATCTTTTATCACTCCTCACATTGTTACCTGATTGACTCAGCCAGTTTTCAGCAGTTTCACAAAGCAGTACCACCTGACTACATCTTGCCCCAGCCTATGTTGAAGCATCTTTTCACATCCTGCCCAAAGGCTTCTCTACTCATAGTATTGAAGTTTACAAAATCCTCACTCTACACTGATAAATGCACAACCCAGAACTTCAAAGGAGTTAATACCTCATGGGTCCACGCTTGACCACTGTGGAGGGTGAGAATTCAAGCACAAATTATTTCTTCTTTTATTTCCCAAGCAGACATTTCTAAAATGAATTTCTAAGATTTTACAGAAGGTCCCAGTGAGGTGAAGTACCATTTAGTTGTCATGTGGCAAACAGTATAGCAGTATATTAGTTTTCCTTTCTTACCTTTTCTGCTATTCTGGAACTTCATGCCTGCTTTCTGGAATCACTTCTCAAATAAATCACCTGCATAGAAGCCTTCGTTCTGAGCTTGACTTTCAAGGAAAATTGGACTAACATTATAAGGTTTTTGGCGTTTTCTATAAATATCTTGCTGACAAACTATATTTTCTAAAATAATTTAGGATGATATCATTCCTCAGTTCAGAATTCTTCAAACAGTCTCTTACTGTTATTGGAATAAATATTATTACCTCTGATACCTGGCTCCTGGCTCAGCTCTGTCATCTTTTATCATTTTCTCTACCTCACTTAGCTTTAACCACCATTACTTCCTTAATGTTTTTAAAACCTTCTTAACTCTATAACCACTTTAGCACTGAGACTTGCTATTTATTTTTCCTAGCATGTTCATATACCAAATGTTTGCATTAAACAGTAATTCACTTTTCGTAGATCTTGCTAAAATGTTATTTGTTCAACTTCCCTTAGTATTCTTCTAGAAGAGAAACACTTTTTATTCTTTGTCTTTTATCTTTCCTTTTAATGTAAAGGAGAGATAATTTATTCAGGAAAAAAAAATAGTGATAGAACACCTTTGGGCATTGGAGTCTCAGAGCTGTTAACAAGGGAGAAATACAGAACAAAATAAGCATGAGGGAAAAATGATTATCATTGTGATATAATTCAAAATATATATTTGGTGTGTGTCCCTTGTTACTGGCACCGAGCTTCTAAAACCATTGAATTCTCTGGAGTAATATGAGCATCACTTTTATGTGAATTAGATGACTGGTAACTAGAGTTTCCTAGATAGCTTCGGGATGAAGGTTGGTTACTGGAAAGATCAAGTCATTATTAGAAGATTGGAACTTTCAACCTCACTTTTCAATCCTGGGCAGGAGAGAGAGAAGCTGAAGATTGAGTCAGTCACCAATGACCAATGATGTACTAAAACCTCCATAAACTCCTCCTTATCACAGAACAAAGAGCTTCTGGATGAGGGAACATATCAATGTGTCAGGAAGTTGGCACAACCACAAAGAGGAAGGGTGCTCCAGCAACTCCTCCCCATATTTTGCCTATGCATCTCTCCCATATGGAAACAGTAATAGTGAGTAAACTGTTTTCCTGAGTTCCATGAGCCATTCTAGAAAATTATCAAATCTGAGATTGGGTCTTTGAAACTCTTAGTTTAGAGAACATAGTTAGAAATACTGGTGACCTGGATTTGCAATTGGCATCAAAAGTGGGAGTAGTCTTCTGGGACTGAGACATCAATCAACCTGTGGGTTCTGCACTAATTCTAGGTAGTTTCAGAACTGAATTAACTAATAGGACAGCTAGTTGGTGTCCAGAGATTTGGAGGATTGGTTAGTATGAGGAAAAAACCCCACATGCATAATATCCAAAGTGTTGTATGTAAAAATATACCCTAGTAGTACTGATGTTAGTCTTTAGCTGGTTGAAATTCTTTTCCTATTTGGCAAGATGGCAAACATTTTTGGGTGATAGAAAGTTATGCTACTATCTCACCATAAATGTTATTCTGCTCTGAAAGGCCAGATTGTATTATCACAAAGGCTTAAAAATGGATCGTAAAATTATTTTGAAAAATATGGAAGGGACAAATAAGAATTGAGTGAGAAAATCACAATTTTATCAAAAGGCACAGATGTATTGAACAGAATTATATTTTAAAACATGTATTTAGATGCAAGTTTTTTCAAAAAAACATTCCATAGAAATGCAAACTCATCTACACTGTCATCAAAGGTAAAGACAGACTGAATACTGAAAAGGCTGTGTATTGAATATCGTATCTTTACGGACACCTCTGGTGAGCTAAATTAAGTACAACCTAACAGTAAAGAAGAAGTATACAAAATGCTCACATTTCTGAAAACTGGAACAAAGTTATTTCCCAAAAGTGATATCTTCTTTCAGAAGTAGTTTCAAGTAAAGAGAAACAGGCATAGGTTTTTAACTATTTCTCTTCTATGATTATGTAGCTAATAACAACTAATGGACAAGCAGTATGGTTTTTAACTTTGGAATCTCTTCAAGTAAAAGGATGGATCCCAATCACAGCTGTCATAGTAAAGTCTTGTCCATCTCACTCGGCTATACTCATTATCAAGATGATGCTTCTTTGCATTTGTTTACATTTGGATATCTGTTACATTTTTCATCCCTGGATTATAAAGGCATAATCTATGAGCAGCACTTGTAGACCCTCTGGTTAATTTGAAACAAAAATCGTTACACCTCCAGAAGATATCAGAAGACTGTGTTAGACATTTCCCTTCACATTTGGAAACAATCTGAGGGACAGTTTAATAGTTGACTGAAAGTTAACATCACTCTGCAGTCTCTGTAAATCAGGGCTGTAGGTAGATCTCATCTTTTAAGTCAAATAAGAGAAAACATATATTCAAATTTCCAAAGTGGAATCCTAGCAGAGGTGTGTTGTAGTCTAGCTTAAGTAGGTATGTTATCCATACATTGAATTCTCCACATGAAAATTCTATATACATAGATTCTGCAAAGAGTTTCACTGTAGAATATAAGTGATAGTAATCAAGGGTACTTGTTTCATCTTAGAAATCTCTTAAATTTTCAGGCATAAACCATTTTCCCTAAAAGAAAGAAGAAAAACAGGTAATGAACTGGTGTGTGTTTGTTAGTCTCAGCTGTAACAGTAGTCTAGGCTAAGACTAAGTTTATCCAGTAAATTGTCTCACTGGTGGTCCTAACTTAAATGCTCTTAAAAAATAGAGATTGAGACAAGAACCTCAAGTGGTTTATTTTAACCACATGAGTTTAAGTGGTATGGGATAACAGGTAGAAGAGTGTAAAGTGAGAGGAAATAGTTTCAGCTTTGACATATATAGAGCTTTAGAGTCCTCACTCTGATCCTAAAAACAAGAAAAATCTGTGAAAACTGAAAATCAATTATTTTTCTAAGTACTATCAGAGAACAGATGTCATGGGGTAAAATGCCCTCTCAAAATCTGGAGAGACAGCACACTGAGAGAGATATAGAAACTAAGATCTGTTTACTTGTATCAAAAGCTACTAGAGCCATGAGCCATGAACTGGTAGGAATTTTTAAATTTTAACTTTGGTGAATTGCTATGGGGGGACAATGGTCCAGTGTGAGAGACAGAAACTCTTGGTGGCTGTGATATTAGAGGGACTCCCCCCAAACACTTTGGTGGGCTTTTCTTTCATGAACCCCACCACATTCTCATGATCTGAGAAAGAGTCTCTTGTATCCCTGGCAGGTGTGTAGGAAGAATAATTATTATAAAGTAAGCCAATGGCTTTTTTTGTAATAAAAGACTACTTCCAAGAGATAAAAGCTTTCAACAGTTCAAAGATTTCATACCAACTAGGGTAATGAATTTATTCCCAATCCAGACCCTAAAGCCTTTTGCCTCACTCAACTTGGGTGGGCCAACAATGCTCCTATTACCTGACACATATTCAACTTAAAACAACAACAAAAAGGTTGCTAAAAAATAAGGAAAAACATTCTGACGGGAAAATACATCAAGCATCATAAAAGGTTCTGATATTATAAAAATGTTGGAATTGTCAGAAAGAACATTTAAAATAACCATGATTAATATGCTAAAGTCTCTAAAGGAAAAAGTAGACAGCATGAAAGAATAGACAGGTTATATAAAAAGATACTTTCAGAAAAAAAATCAAAAGAAAATGTTAGAAATTAAAAATACTTTAACTGAAAAAAAGAATGCCTTCAATGGACTCATCAGGAGATGCAGTATGGCTGAGGAATGAATCAGTGAACTTGAAGATGTGTTAATAGAATCTTAACAAACTAATAGGCAAAGAGAAAAAATGGAAGGAAAAAAGCAAGCAAATACGTAGGACAGAACATTAAAAAACTTGAATAATATCAGAAGGTGTTAATATGTGTTTGCTTAGAATACCAAAAGCTAGAGAGAGAGTAATGAAGTAGAAGAAATATATGAAGTAACAATGACTGAAGACTCCCCAATATTAGTAATAAATACCAAACCAAGATGCTCAGAGGAAACCAGAAAGAATAAATAACAAAACAACAACATAAAACACACAGGCATATCATATTCAAATAGCAGAAAACTAAAGTAAAAATATTGAATTTATACTTGAAAAAGAAAATGAAAAACCTTATGTATGGAAAAACAAGGATAAAAATGGCAATAGGCTTCTCATCAGAAATCACTCAAGAAATAAGAGAAACAAAGAAAATATTGAAAGAGAAGAAGGGAATGAAATATTGAAACAACCACCACCACCTAGAATTCTATAATAAGTATAATTATTTCTCAAACGTGAAGCAGAAATAGACTTTCTCAGATAATGAAAAATTGCTAAAATTCAGCACCAACAAATGTGTCCTGTAACGAATCTTAAAAGAAGTTATTCAGGAAGAAAATTATATGAGAAAAGTATTTAAGAAGGAATACATGCCGGGCTCGGTGGCTCAGCCTGTAATCCCGTGCCTTTGGGAGTCTGAGGTGAGTGGATTGCCTGGGCCCGCGGGTTCGAGACCCGCCTGGGCAGCGAGACCTCACCTCTACAATAAATCAAAAAATCAGCTGGGCATGGCAGTGCATGCTTTTAATTCCAGCTACTCGGAAGGCTGAGGCGGAAGGATCGCCGGAGCCCAGCAGGTTGAGGCTGTGGTGGCCGGGAGCGGCCACTGCACTCTAGTCTGGGCGACAGAGTGAGACTCCAACTCAAAAAAAAAAAAAAAGAAGGAATACATGAAGATAGAGTGATGTGTTTGGTTTTTTAGAATATTACTGATCAAGGAGTTAGTTTTGTTTAAAACAATAATACCAAAAATAAAGTGGGTAATTACAGCATATATATAAATGAAATGAATCACAACAATCAATCTAAGGCAGGGCTGGGGGAAGAAGTAGGAATACTGTCTTGAAAGGCACTTGCATTACATGTGAACCATTACAATATTGTGTGATGTGGACTTATATTAGTAAAAATGTACATTCTAGACTCTAGATCAACTACCAGAAAGTATTAAAAATAAGTATAACTGATACCCCATGAGGAGCTAAAAATAATCACTTAATTTCTCCGTTAAAACCAGAAAAGCCAGAAAAAATGGGAGAAGAGAGAAATGAACACATATAACCAATAAAGAAAAATATGAGCCAGTAGCTACTCATTTCTGAGATAATTATCATGTTAAATCTATGCTATTGACCTTGAGTTTTTTTATCAAGACCTAAATTTCCTATTGCTTAGATATGAGTTATTTAATATTTTCTAACTGTTACTCAGATTTAATATCATTCAGTTATAATGCTTTCCTAAAAGTCAGTTTCTGCTCATTTTCCATTGTTGCATATTTTAAGCATAACAAAATATATTAAAAAGTTTAGAACTATTATTGTATTATTATATGAAATGGAATTGAAAGGACATAAAAATATTTTGCAATCAAAATACCCTGAAGCTTATTACCTGTTCAATAAAGGTATTTTCTCCCTCGAGAAGCTGGTCAGTCTTCCTCTAGTAACTTTGAATGCAATGGTCCAATACTCAACTCAGCAAGAACTGCTTGACAACCAAGACAGTATTATGGAATCTTTTGGATTAGATCATAAATTTGTGTATTTTTTAATATTGTGTTTTGGGAAGTAAAAATCTTGGAAGCTTTGCATATATTTTAGGAGATATGCTAATCAAAACCATGATTATATAAAAAGAGGAGATAAAAATACCTAAAATATATATGCAAAAGAAATGTTGATTTAAAAAAAACTTTAAGAATGCATTCCAAATTAATTTTTGACTAGTTCTACTATTTCCTAAAATCATAAATTTTTCTTTTTTTCTCTATTTCCTGGCTACAAAATGAAACTGTCTTGCTGAGAACAAAATAAGGTAAAATAATAGTTCTTGAAACTTTCAGCTTCATGCATTTTTAGAAAATATTTTCTCAAAAAGTAAGCATGACACCGTAGGTGTCACATCACGGGGGTTCCCCAGATGCCTTGTAAAGATCATCATGCAACCACAGCTTCCATAATAAGAGGAACAATATATGGAGACATGCTGTCCCTCCCATTAGTGCCAGCAGGCTCTGCCCCTGTGGTTAATTCCGCTTTGTCTTGAACTCAGAATGGGAGTGATAGTCTGTGCTTTTGATACACTGTTAGCACAGCAGGGAAAACCCATTTGGAAATAATCATATGTTTCAGATATCCAAAAGAAAAGGGATATTTTGAAAAGAGAAGCATTTTAACTTGAAAATTTTACAACTAAAAATTGGGTGAAGACACAATAAGGAAGGAAAGAACATTAACATTCACTGATGCTACAAAGGAGCACTACATTCAAATTATCCCAGCCTTGACAATATTAACCCTCAGATGAATATTATTAGCTCTATTCTACATAGGATAAAACAAGACAAAAAGAGGAAGGACAATTTGCCTGAGATCTTATACCACCTGATGGTGGAGTCTGACTTTTATTCGACTCTTGCTGAGCTACCTGCTAACCCTCTTTCTATGCTTCATATTGTTCTCAACTAAGTGGAGTCAATGATGGCCTAAACGAATTAACATAGGAAAAAGTTATATCTAAAACACAGCTTTTACTAGAAATTAAAATTTAAGAATAAAGTATTTTCATAAAAATGTAAATTTAATTAAAATGTGAGCATATAATACAAAGCACTTAATCCCATATTTTAATGTAAATGAATTCTTATTGCTGGTCAGTCAGTATATTTTAGGAAGTGATGCTATTTTATTTTATTTTGTTTTATTTTATTTTATTTTAGAGTAGGAGTCCCACTCTGTCACCCAGGCTGGAGTGCAGTGGCACTCTCATGGCCACCATAGCCTCGACCTGCGGGGCTCAGGTGACCCTTCTGCCTCAGCCTACCAAGTAGCTGGAATCACAGGCATAGGTCACCACACTCTGCTAATTTTTTTTATTTATTGTAGAGACCAGGTCTCGCCAAGTTGCCCAGGCTGGTCTCGAATCCCTGGACTCGGGCAATCCTCTCACCTCTGCCTACCAAAGTGGTGGGATTTCAGGAGTGAGACACTGGGCCTGGCTAAGGAAGTGACATTCTAAATAGTAATCTCTATAGAAGGTTATATAATTGCTATTAAAACTACACTATGCTTAAGGAGTAGATTAGTGACACAGCATGTCCTGGCCATTATAAGTTTTTAAAAATCCATTCATGAATATAATGTATTATAAATCATAACAGAATTGATTTGATAATAGGAACACTATGGGTACTTAAAGCACTTATAAGATATAGCTGTAATTAAGTTCTAATCAAAATGTAGCAAGACAATATCACTTTAAAATATGGTATTGGAAGTCTTTTTAATAACAACATTTACTTAGATATTTTGATTGTCTCTTTGTGGTGAAAACATAAGTATATCCTACCACCAACCCTACCCTGGCATTGCTGGAGTGATCTAGGGTAAGAAAATGTCAGAAATGAATTGCTTTACCAGAAAAAGTCAAGAGATTTCATATTTCTATAGCTTGTGTAAAGAAAACATATGTAAATAAGTGAAAAAACAAAACAAAAATGCAAAAACCTTGAAAGATAGGGCAGGAATTACACTAAGATGATTGATTGACAGAGTTCAAAGGGAGAACCTAAGAAAAATCATAAGACAAAGATACCTGAAAACCTTCATGAAATGGAAAAACCCATATTGAATTTTTAGTTGTTCATATGCAGCATTATGCTGAAACTCAATTTATCTCAACCTTTGATAAAATTCAGCTAGAGATGTGGTCAAGAAATGTAGTATTTCAGGGTTTAAGTAAAAGAGTAGATAACTATGGTCTATGTCTGAGTAGATGCAAGGTCTAAGAAGAGGAAAATGGCTGTATAGAAAGAAGGCAGGAAATTAGGAATATCAATTTCTTAACAAACAAATTAATTTAATTCTTAAGCTGAATAACAGATGATGAAGATAAATAATTCCCCTAGAAATAAATTTTTTATTATTTTTGTGAGGTAGTGTATGCTTGTGTGTGTGTGTGTGTGTGTGTGTGTGTGTGTTTTCAAGGAGAAATTGATTTCTGTGTTTCCTTAATATGTAAGTAAAGATTTCAGTTTTATTTTGTTTTTACTAAAAGAAAGTATCATTCTGTGAAAGTGGAGGACTCAGAAGACACCCAGAATTTGACATTCAAATTACAAATCATAGTTCTAATATAGACTATTAAAATTAGCTTTAAATATGTTATTTCCTGAGCACTGGAAACAAATTTTGATCTTAAACTAATGTATGCAGAGTATAGCAAGAAAACAGTTAAAACTTTAGTCTCATTTACTCTTATCAGTCATATAATGTGGCTCTATTCATAGGTTAGATAATTAAGAGTAGGAGGTTTACTTGGAGAGTCAATCCCCATATTACAAAGATTCTTAATTTGACAGATTAAGGTATTATGCTGGCAGACATATATGATTTCATGGGACTCCTAAATCACAGTTGAAAGGTTTGATTAAGGTATGTTACTATGGTTTATTTATTTATTTATTTTTAACAAATAACTCAGACCAGACCATTTTTAAAAGAGACTTCATTGAAAACTAGTGAATGAAAATTGTTTGAAAATAGGAAAATCTCAAAATCAATTTTCACAGAGCAAAGTTTTCATTTCACTGTACTTTTTTTTCTTATAGAATTATTTGTATTTATCAAACATCCTAGGTTAGGATAAATGTTTTTCAATTATATCATGAATTCATCATTCAGGGAATTAGATGTCACTAAATAATTTTAAAAATGCATCTCAATTCAGGAGACTATGTGTTTTTTTTCTTTTTGTATTGTCAAAATTATTCTATGCTATAAACCTTTTTAAAAATAGGTCAGCCTATTTTTAGTTTCTTTGTTCTGTGAAACAGCTATAAGTCCGCAATGAGTGTCCTGTAATAATGCAAGATAATGTTTCTGCTATGCATTAATATTTTACTTTAGGAAATACATTTTAATTTAATAATAATATTTAAAAATCATGAGAATGTGTAACTTAGAATAGGGGTCCAAATTTTTAAATTGCATATGAGTCACTGAAAACTTCATTTTAAAGTAATGACATCAAACCTTAATGTAATAAAATACTGTGCAGCTATTAGAATGATGATATAATTTATTGGCATGTATACATGCAGCATGACTTTATTTAAATTGCCTACATATATAATAGATGCTCAAAGTAATTTGTTTACAGTGCTATATTTGTGCTTTATAGTCATGGCAATTAAATTACGCTTACATTTTACTCTGTCCTTTAAAATACTGCTGAAAGTATTCAGTGGCTATATATAAAAAAAAAAAAAGAGAGAGAGAATGCTAGCTTGGATAACATAATGATTATGATGTGATACTTCAATGATGCATGCTCTGAACATTGGGGAAGGCAGTGACCAGATAAGCAATACATAACATTTAACCTGGGAGGATTCAATCATATCACTGGATAAAGTGTCACACTCTAGTTTCCTAACATAGGAAAGAAAGAGTCTATGAAGACAATGTTTTCTATATAATCAATTTCTAAGCTATATCATATGCATGCATTTTAAGAACAATGAGTGCATTGTTAATCAAGATTGAATTTTTTTTCACAATAAAATTAAAGTCTTTTTAAACAATAAAAGTGCCCCAGACTGTTTCTGTTATGGCTATACTTTGATAAAGGTGTCTATAAGGTTTATATTCACATTAGGACAAACCATTTAAAAAAAGTATACAAAGAAAAAACCAAAATGTTACAGGATCTGTTCCATGAAAATATGATCATTTAATGTCTTATTTATTTTTGGATGTTCTGTATGTAGTTATGACTTTCTGGAAGAAAGAGTTAATTAGCAAAATAGAGAAATTCCCTAAAGATTTCTGTAGAATAAATGATAATAATGCTAATAGCCTTGAATATTTATATACTCAGGTTCACTTCTAAGCACTTCACATGCATTAACCTCATGTACTTCTCACAAGAGCTTTATAACGTTAGTCCTATTATTACTTCTACTTTACAGATGAGAGCACTGAGGAACAGAATGTTTAACTAACCTGCCCAATGTTGCTTGGTGGCAGAATACTGATTTGAACATGAGCAGTCAGGTTTTAACACTGTGCTATGGTGATTGAAGTTGATGATGATGGGTTATAATAGCAAAAATCAGCACAGTTCATTATTTCCCCAAGTGCGGTACTGTAGAGTTCAATATGGGATCATAA
This sequence comes from Carlito syrichta, assembly GCF_000164805.1. Lineage (NCBI taxonomy): Eukaryota > Metazoa > Chordata > Mammalia > Primates > Tarsiidae > Carlito > Carlito syrichta. Next base: position 136,451 of record NW_007031198.1, on the reverse strand, counting down.
GGACAATAATAAAATATATTTCTCTGTCTTAAACTCCTGCCTGCTATTTTAGTTATCCCAGCTCCCTGTAAATACTCCCCTTGGAGGACCTCACGTGTGCTTCTGCATGTGCTTTTTCTCCTGGGCTAGCAGGTCTTACCTTCGGAAATGTCTTTCAGGCTCCTCTGCCCACTGAGCTGTGTGTCCAGCTTTTTTCTGCTGTTTCTCCCACGGCAGACCCCCAGGGGCTCTGGTGATCATACTTTGGCTAATAACTCTTGTCATGGCCAAACCCAATGTGGAGGCCTTCCCTGGCTATGAATGACAGCATCCCACAAATGAAGAAATGCTTGTACACTTTCTAGAATATGCTCAGTGAGCCTTCATCCACAGGCTTACTCCAGTGAAGAAATCATATTCAAAGGCAATTAAGTATGTATAAGTAAATACTAAATAAAAAGTATAGAATATAATATTTTTCTTCATATCAGATTTGCTTCTCAAATTTATAACTTTTTGGATCATTAAATCTCTCTGTAGCAAGTTGCTATTATTCTTGCTCGCTTTCATTGTCATTAGGAACAAATTACTTGTAAGATTATATATTTTACTATACCGGCATGTGCCACGAGTGGTTTTTATTTTCTCTTTTAAAATATCAAGATATCATAAACAGATAAAGAGTTCAAATCAGAAAAGTCTGAAAATATACATGAGAATTGCATTCATTATGAAATGTGAATACTCTTGCTAAAATAAGATGCATCTAGTGTAACTAAAACAAACATTAAAATAAATAAAATTAAGGCTAGAAATTATGCTGTAATTTGGAGACTAAGTTATCTAGTAGAGAAGTGACCACTTCTGTGTTTAACCTACTGTTTACCAAGCACTATAGTAGATTCTGGGTTTATGAGGAAGAACATGGAGGGCTCCTGGCATGAAGAAAGAAAAGAGCCAGTGTAACAGTCATACAAGTATACATTGTCAACCTAGTAACATCAGTGCCGTGGTAAAAACTTCGTGAGAATCACTGCAGCACAGTAGAGACAAGGGAGGCTCCTGGGGAGGGTGAAAAATGAACCAAGTTGTGAAGAAGCAGTAGTAATTACCCAAGAAAAGCCATGTGTGAACAGGTCTCCAGCAAGAAGATAGGCCATATACTTAGTCACAAAGGCTTGATGAGGTCAGGAAACAAAAGTTGTTTAATATTAAGTACTTAAAGTATTATGCAGGGTGTGTAAGAGATAAGGATAGAGAGAGAGTTAAAGGCACGGCCACAAAGTATATGGCACATTAAGGAGTTTGCAGCTATTTAGATTTTTTATATTGGTCTAATTAAGAAGAAAGATTAGGAATAGGGAAGTTAGGTAAAAGACTGTCAAAATTGCTTAAGTGAGAGATGTTGGGAAGTTGACTGCATCATGAAACCTACAGGTAAAGATAATACATATTTGTTCATTTCCAAGATCAGCATTCATATTGATTCTAAGAACACAATTCTATGATATATGTATGCTTAAATAACCTATGAAGAATGAGCTTATGAAATCTTACTTTGAGGACTTTGTTTCAAAATCTCCACAGAACTAATGTTGTCATTACCCATCTTAATCACATGACCCCACCGTAATTCAACTCCACTTATTACTTTTCCTTCTAAGGCACTGACGCTATATCCCAGTGTCTGCACCTGGATAAGCATTCAAGCAGACTCCCATAGGTGTGTAAACATGGACAGATTTCAGGCCTAGGCGGTTGTCCTGTTTCGTAAGCTCCTTGTAACAGGTATCTGTTGAAGTACAGGCTCTGCCACAATGTCACTCACTGTCTGTCTTTGGTCTCTTTCCCCAGAAGGCATTTCATTGTTATTAAACAACTTAATTTTCTAAGAACAGCTACAATGTGCCAAGCACTGTGCTAGGTATTGCTGATTTAACCCTTACAACAATCCTTTAAGTATTATTAATTCTAATTTATGGATTAAGGAAAAAAGGCTCAGAGAAAACAAGTAGTTCAAGTTTCAGCGGTACTGAGTAGTAGAGTTAGAATTTAATCTGCTCATTTGAGTTTATTCGATTTCTTTTTTTACTTTAAAACTTCTGATGGCTTTGTTGTCTACTGAACAAACATTTTACTTACTAACATGATTTACAAGCCCTGCCGACCTCAAGCCAGGGTCTCTTTCCAACTTAATTTCTTGAGTAATTTTTCACAAATTTGCCAGCCCTTCTTTCCAAACTCTCCGTGACTCTTCAACTCTGCATCTTCATTTATACTGTTCCTTCTACCAAATGTTTTCCACCTGTGTTGGAATCTCTTTGGGCTCCCACTTAAAGATAACCTCATTGTTATCTACATGACAAACCTGTTAATTGTATCCATTTTGATGTATATCTTCAGTACAATGCATCTTTCTTTTTTTTTCCTGTTTTTTTTTTGTGTGTGTGCCTTCCTGAGTTAAATGAATTATCTCTCTCATTAGTGTTCTGATAGTTTTTATAGTTTGGCATTATAGTCATTCCCTGCATCTCCTTCTATCCTGTGTATTTGTTGAGAAGTGAACAATTTTGCATTTGTATTCCCAGCACCTAGTTCCGTACTTGCCAAATAGTAGGTAGCATAACTTCAAGGATCTAAGTTAGTGGTAAGGGCTTTAAAGCTAAGACATCTAGATTGACATGGAAGAATGCAAAGGTGAAGGGTGTTCTTCTCTTTAAGTGGTCTCTTTAAGTGGAACTTGCCTACCAGGTTGTTGAAATACAAACTATAAGCCGGGCTCGGTGGCTCAGCCTGTAATTCCGTGCCTTTGGGAGGCTGAGTTGAGTGGATTGCCTGAGCCCGTGGGTTCGAGACCTGCCTGGGCAGTGAGACCTCATCTCTACAATAAATCAAAAAATCAGCCTGGCGTGGTAGTGCATGCCTGTAATTCCGGCTACTTGGAAGGCTGAGGCAGAAGGATCGCCGGAGCCCAGGAGGTGAGGCTGCGGTGGCCGGGAGTGGCCACTGCCCTCCAGTCTGGGCGACCAAGTGAGATTCCAACTCAAAAAAAAAAAGAAAGAAATACAAACTATAGGTGAACTCATACAAATTAATTAAGAATGCACATTTTACAAGTGCCATCTTTTGTTAAATCAGCACTGTATTTTCAGGATCCCCGAACTTCAATGCATGCATCAGATGCTCAATAAGTATATGGTGAACAAATAAATAGTACAAAATTAGTAGGCAGAGGTAAGGAAGGGTTTTAATGTTCAGATATCTACTTCCCATCTTAATGCTAGAAATAGGTGGATGTTAAAAAGGACAAAGGCAGCTAAATTGAGAACCAGTAGGCAGTCTTGGGGCTGCAGAGTTGAAGGTGAGGGGATAAGCAACAGAGGCTGTGGAATGGGCAGCCTCTATCAGTGAGGTCAGATGGTGACATTACAGACTCAGAGGGATCTATGGTATCACTGCAGTCCTGGAGTGAAGTTGGCTCAGCCGGTGACGTTATGCAGACTCTAATCTAGCTAACAAAATAGTGTTTCTGACTCTCAAGTTAGCTGTGCAGTCCATGTCTACATTGTCTTATGGACTATAGGAATATGAGAAAAAGATTAACCTAATGGCTCTTTCACCTATATCTCAAATATCATATAGGAACCTTTCCCTCCATAAATCACACTGTCATTGGATTAGAAAGTAGAGGTTTTTTTTTTAATGATAATTTTTTAACCTAAAATATATAGCTATGCATAAAGGAAGTGATTAAAAAATTTGGTCGATGATATCTTACACTGAAACAAGCACCTACATTGAAAATCCAGAAGAATAAATAGGTGAACTATTAAAATTTATAAGAGGAAGGGAGAGTTCAGTTAGACAGAAACCATATAAACTTTTACAGATGTGTGTTATTTACAATACCAGGAAAGCAACTTGAAAAGATGTTGTAGGACCCATTTGCAATAATCCTCCAAACAAAAGCTATTTTAGAATCAGCCTAACAAAGTGTTTCTGAGAAAAAAATACACTTTATTGGTGTATACAAAAGAAACTTTGAATAAACAAAAAATTGAATGTTTCATAGATATGACAAATCTAATTGTTATCAACATAATAAACAATCAATTATATCCATTTTGAAGTATCTCTTCAGTACAATCACAAAGTTTTAGAAAGCCTTTTTGATAAATTTAAAAATATAACTCATGTTAAAATGTATATGGTGGAGGAAGAAGTTCTTCCCGAACAGCAGTATAAGGAGCTCTGTACACCCTCTCCCTAGGGAAACAGCCAAAATGAGTAAAAGTTATTTTTTTCTTTTTTTTTCCAGCAACATTGTAAAGTCCCTGAAAACTGTCCAAAGTGTGTACATGAATGACAAAAGAGGTATCCACAAAAAATCTATTAAAATTGGTAAGCACAGCAAGAACAGTGAGTCTGTGGCATTGAAACCATGAATTCCACCCTCAGTTCAGTGTGACAGAAGCTGTTTCAGGAATTGTTGCTGAGAAAATGCATCTTCCCCTTACTCTCTGTAACAGTGTAGAGTGATGGTTTCTCTCTAGGAGCAGGCAGGCTATCAGCATCCTTGTGCCCCAGTAGTTGTTGCAGAATCTCCATTCTAAACAAGTACACTAGAGAAGTACGAGGTGCTCTTCCTCTACACAGCTCTGAACAGCAGATTCCCAACTCTACTACAGGCAGGACAAGTCAAACATTCTGGGCCCCTATTACTTTCTTACCAGTTTGCCCGTAGAGCAAAGATTCCATGCACATTTATGAATCAGAACACTTCAGTTCTTAAAATGGGAATAATCCTATTTTGCAGAAATTGATTTGCTAATCCTTATAGAAAAGGAAGGCATCAGAACAACTAATACAATCTTGAAAAGAGTAAAATTGGGGGAATCACACATCCTCATTACAAAACATTCTATAAAGTCATAATAATCAAGACACTATGGTACTGTCATAAAAACAGACATATAAAATCATGGAATAAAAATGAAAGTCCAAAAATAAATTCTTATATTTATGGTTAATTGATTTTTTAAGAGTGCCAAAGCGATTCAGTGAAGAAAAAATACTCCTTTCAAGAAACGGACCTACTAAATATCCACATGCAAATAGGTGAAGCTGGACTTTTCCACATCATCCACAATAATTAGCTCAAAATTTATCATAGGTCATAAGGTAAAAGCTAAAACTATAGCATGGAGCATGGTGGAACACATCTATAATACCAATACTTTGGGAAGCTTGAGGTGGGAGAATTGCCTGAGGCCATTTGTGAATTTGAGACCAGCCTTGGCAACATAGCAAGTCCACATCTCTTTAAAAAAAAGAATTCAGGCATGGTGACACACACCTATAGTCCCAGTTACTCAGGAGGATGAGGAGGAAGGATTGTTTGAGTCCTGGAGTTCAAGGCTATGATCTCACCACTGCACTTCAGCCTGGGTGATTAGGTGACAGACAAAATTCTGTCTCTAAAAACATAATAATAATAAATAAGCCTGGCTCGGTGGCTCAGTCTGTAATCCTACGCCTTTGGGAGGCTGAGGTGAGTGGATTGACTGAGCCCGCGGGTTCGAGACCCACCTGGGCCACTTGGCTAGACCTCATCTCTACAATAAATAAAAAATTAGCCGGGTGTGGTAGCGCGCACCTGTAGTTCCAGTTACTTGGAAGGCTGAGGTGGAAGGATCGCCAGAGCCCAGCAGGTCAAGGCTGCAGTGGCTGGAAGCGGCCACTGCACTTCAGTCTGGGTGACAGAGTCAGACTCCAACTCAAAATAAAATAAAATAAAATAAAATAAAAATAATAAATAAATATATAAATAAAACTATAATAAAAGCATTAGGAGAAAATAAAGGACTAAACCTCTATGGCCTTGGTTAATTGAAGCCTTGTCAGACACCAAAAGCACAAGTAGCAAGGGAAGGAATAGATAACATGAACATCTTAAGAATTAAAAAAAACACACACAATAAACTTCTAATACACAAATATGTGAGAAGACAACAGACAAAATGAGTGAAAATATTTACCATCATCAGATAAAAAACATTTACCTATAAAAATGCATAACTCATAATTCAGTTAAAAAATTCAAATACAATAGGCACAATATCTACGTAATATTTATTCAAAAAAGGTACTGAAATGACCAATAAACAATAGAAAGATGCTGCAAATCATAACCATTAGGATAATGAAAAGCAAAACCAAGATGTGATAATACTTCCTACTCAGTCTGACTGTTAGTTATAACAACAACCCACCAACACAAAACAAAACATGAAAACAGATGATAACACTTGTTGGAAAAGATTAGAAGAAATTGAAGCATGTATGTTGCTAATGGGATGTAAATACACAAAAGCAATCATCAATCTGTTGTGGTGGTCGATACCTTCACTGTAGGCCTCCCGTAAATTCTACAGATTACTTTCAAAAACAGTTCAGATAAAAAAACAATCAAGAAAATGAGGAATACAAGAGTGAACCCTGTTTTATTAGACATTGGACTGGAATTGAATATCTACATGAACTCTTCTTGAGAGAGAGAAGGGGAAAAGAGAGATAAAGAAAGAATGAAAGAGAACACGAGAGAGAGACAGATGAGAGAGTGTGGGGGTGCTGTTGGGAGAGAAGAAGAGAGAGAGGGAGGAGTGTACAGGAGACACACATTCTCTAGCACTATCCACTGAGAGGGCTTGGAAAAAATGGCATTATCGTAGAAAACAACACACCTAGCTCCCAGTTTTTTGTTCCTATATCACGCATCAGGGCATGGTGGAGAAATGGTGAAATGGCTGGTTCTAGGGCTAAGGCATAAAAAGTAAAATGCTAAGTCTGAAATAGTTGACAGCAAACAAGAAAATGTTTAAAGAATGATGGGATGGATAAGAAATACATAGAAACTAGCTTAAAGGGTCTTCCACTGGCTAAATACTGGACACATTTAGCATCAAATAAACAATGAAGTTTTATGCAAAACATTAGATAAAATACAAATCTATAAATTTATATTAATATAAATATGCAAATAAATAGTAGAATGATAACAATCTTTTTATATTATGATGCAAACTATAAAATCGTCATTTCACAAACATCATAATAATAACTGATCCATATAAGAATCATTAGTACATACTAAAACAAGTGAGTAAAAGTTTAATGAAAAACAGGTTTTTACATGGTCTCAAAATATTTTCCAACAAAATACCCTTTACTTACAAAGGGAGCCATATGCATTGTGTGGTATAATCACTTTTACTATGGCAGGCATCACTTTTACTATGTATCAAAGTTAATATAACAAGTGATAGGACAAAGTGGAATCTTGTGCCCCAATACAATACATTGAAAATGACATTCCATCACGTCCATGATATTCTTGTGAAAGATTAAAAATCAGAACAAAGTAATTTATACTGAAAACAAAATGACTTAAAGTTAACAGGTAATATGTAGAAAAATGTTATCTAAAACCAACAAGGTTTTGATGTTCTAAGCTGCATGCTAAATATGTTAGCCACTAGCCACATGGGCGTATATAAATTTTAATATAAATAAATTAAATTACATTGAATTGAATATTCTGTTCTGAGGTCACGCTAACTACATTTTAGGTGCTCAACAGTCACATGTGGCTGGCAGCGCTAATATGAGATAGCACAGATATAAAGCATCTTTGGCATTGCAAAAATTTCTATTGGACAGCATTGACCTGAGGTCCCAGGCTACAAAAAAACCTCAGCACCTCAGCAATAAGAAATCATTAGCAAACCTAATAGAAGAGAAATGGCAACAGATAACATATAATCTACTAAGAAAGAAAGCTTTAATGACTAACGTGCAATACGATAAATACAAAGTAAGATAGGACTAATACAACATAAAATGGAAAATTAAAAACACAGATGCTAGAGCTGAAGCAAAAATGGGAGGACAAAACTCTTGGGCACTGCTGTTGTATATACAAACTAGGAGAGTTACACTGGAAAGCAAGTCTCCAAGAGTATTTAGTGAAATTAAGAATACATATGCCCTGCAACTCAGGAATACCACTGCTGGGATAATATTTCAGTTAAATTCTTGCCTAAGACCAATAAATTTTTTAGATTGTTTGTGGCATCATGAATTAAGAGACAATCTAAATGATTAGATCCCTGAGGGAATGAATGGGTAAAATATGGGTGAATTTTACTGGCAATGTGAGTAGATGGAAACATCGACTAGGTATACAGAAACATGGAAAGTGCATAAAACAATGAAATTTTGGCACAATATCATTTATGCACTTTTAAGACACTAAAACATACTGAAACTTAAGATTGTACAACACTCGTGCTTATTTAAAAACATTTATTATGCTATTTATAATAGATTCTATTTTGAAGATGAAAAATGATAGTGGAGATTAAGGACTAAAAATATAAAACAAAATAAGAAGGTGATCTTGCATAAATGAACAATAACAATGTGCTATGAACTGGAATTACAACGAACTCTTCTATTGACATATAAGATTCAAAATAAATGAAGGAAATAGCTGCACCAAACATCTAGATAGATCAGAGCAGTTTTAAAGCCTAAATTTTTGTCTGCATTAAACTGATTTTATGATGAATGTGTGGCACATTAAAAAACAGAAAAAAATGTTTTGCAGACAGAAATATGCATTATGAACAGGCATTTAAAATGTAACATGATATAATAACTTCTGGAAAGAACTAACATTTCTCTAAATGAAGTTCTAATTATAGTTTTCCCACTGATCTTTTGTACAGTATAGACTTAAAGCAAGAGTTGAATCCTAAAGGAGTTGTAGAAGTCAGCATTCTTTAAGCACACAGTAACGTCCTGCTGTGTCTATAATTGCCAAAACAGGAGATCTTTGGATATCTGGGACCCCTCACTACCGGCCAAGTACCAAGTTGTGATAGGGCCTCAACAGCTTCTTCTGGACTGAGGGAATGAAGGCTTGATTATGATGTGGATAAAAGAGAAAGACAAATTGCATAATTAATTGGCAAGCCCAGTATACTTTGATGAATTTATGGATCATTGAAATGAGAGAGGCTGCATAAAAACCCTGCAGAGAATGAATCCTTGATTGACTTTGTATTCTTGAAACTTCTTATTTTTCTATATATATGGTAGAGAGAAGAACTAAAGTTTCTCTCCACTCAAGTGTAGTTTTCAGTGTTAAAAATGTAAAGACCAGGAATATCAAAAATATTTTTTGACTTTATAACAAGAAATGCAAAATATCTGAAACTGATGGGATGTTTTCAGTGGAAAGTAAAACTATTTCCAAAATTGAACTCTTCCCATTTCCCTCTATGGCTTTTTGCTATTATAGTGAATTTTTTTCTTCTTCTTGTTCTTTTTTTTTCCTAGGGAGGCCAACTTCACATATGTGGATATTCCTTTTCTTCAGATGTGAGTTATTAAGTCAACTGGAGTACATTTAAATCAGTGTTTCGAATCTGAATATTCATAGGAATCACCTGTCAACCTACAGTTTCTTATTCATTAGTTATGGGCTAGGGCCTGAGCTTCTGATTTCTATGACATTCTCAAGTGATTCTGATGTTACTGAAACACAGTTTGAGTGAGAAATAGAAATCACTAGGACACCTAATGTTTCATATACTTAAGAAATGTTTTTCAAAAGTATTTGAAAATAAGAGAAAACTTCTATGTCTATTAATATGAGATGTTATGATATGTAAGTTAGTATCTTCTTTGGTTAAAACCTCTGTATAGCATAATAAATGTGATTAAATTGCATGAACAGGTTATAGTTCAATAAAGAAACACACACACCCACACACACATATATATGCAGAAAAAATAATTTAATATTAATTCTCAAAATTCAAAGGAGTGGGAGTTATTAGCACTAACAACAATTACATTGAATAAAAATGGACTTAGTGCACGCACATCTAAATGAATGTATCAATAGGTAGGTAGTGCTGTACCTTTAAAGAAAAATCTTTCTTTTCGTCTCTAGACTTTTAAAACTAAATACACTTTGTTATTCTGAATGTAGCTTTCAAGAATGTATGAAATATACCAGTGTTTTCTGTCAGTATATTCTGGAGATTATAAAATACTTTTGTTGCAGAGCTTTACTCTAGCAGAATAACTATATTTTTCCTTCTTTACCCTCAGCTTACACCTTCAGATTGAGGCTATAGTTAAAGAAAATTTATATTTTCTTGTGTCATGTTAGCTTCTCAGAAGTATTTGGTAAAAATTACAGCCATTTGTCGACCCAAGCTGTATTCCATCATCTAGTAAAATGCTTTATTCTGATGGAAATTTGTTCAGTGCTTCAGAGAACCAATTCCTTTTTCTAGGAAAGAATAGAAGGTGATTCACCATGAAATATAGATATTAAAGTTTTGGTGACTAGATACTGCAAGGTGCTCTCCGTTGTGTACTAAGAGTTTTCTTTTAAAATCCAGTTCACCACTCATGAACTGCCAGATGGATCCGAGTTATTTGCTTACTAAAATTCAGAGTCCTCTTAGCTTTCTACAACATCCTTGATGCACACGAATTCACAAATTCCTCACTTAAATCATCTCACAAGGAAAGAGATCAGTCTCAAATGAGAAAATATTCAGGTAAACATCCAAGTTATTACTTCTATCTTTAATCTGAGTAATGATTAAAACTTTGAACTAACAATATGTCAAAATAATCCTCAGACTTTACTATTGAAGAAAAGCATTCTATTATTTAACCTAGAACTTGTGAGTTAAACAAGAAGATCACATATTATATCTCAAGGCAAACAATTTGTTTATAATATTTTAAAGCTTGTTTCAAGCTAAACTTTTCACAAAAAAATAAATCAGGTAGATGTAAAAATTTATCTATTAAATATACACAACTATATTATTATCTTATAAGTAAAACCTGAAAATATATATTTGTTCAACACTATAATTAACTTTATATAATTAATATTCACAAAATATAAAATTGTTGTTCAATGGATTATTTTCTTATAAGTTTAAAAATGAAAAACAATTCTAATTAATTTGCTCTCCAGAGATTAAATCTATAATTTTCTTAATAAAAATAAAATTTTCTATAAAATAATTTGTCACATTCCTTACAGCTTGCTTATTTATCTACATAGCTCAGTAGTGTGATTCTAGATTTTATTTTATGTGTAAGTTGAATGGTAGTTCACTGAATCTTTAAGGAAGTAAACCAGAAATAAGCGTCATCTTTGAAGGGAGAGTATACATTTTGTAAGACACCATTATAATCATCTTATAAAATGTTCTCTTCTTCTTTGAAGAACCCAAAATAGCAATTCTAGCAGTGGCCTGCTCAGTGCAGACTTATTTATTTTAAAAAAATTCTTTACTTTAAAGATGTGGGGTATAATTCAGGGTTAGGTATACAAATACCCATTACGAAGGTACCCTCGTTGATGAGGTGTGCTCTCCTTCCCCAGCAGTTTCCCACTACTGCCAGTGCCTTTCTTATAGTATTAGGATAATTGTTTAAGGTCCGCTTATGAGTGAGAACATATGGAAAAATGTGAAAGATAATCTAATGCCTTCTATGTCTATTAATACGAGATGTTATGATATGTAAATACTTAACATTTGCTTTATTTTAACATCTTTTCACATTATAAAAATACTACATAAAGAATTAAATTATCTATTATTCTAGTTACTTAATTCTATCATATGTAATGTATACAAATATAACAAAACCAAATGCACTATATAGCATACACATATAACAGAATACTTTTAGATAAAATATATGACATAGTATGTAGTGCATTTAGATTTTATGAGAGCAAGTTTTATTCTCCTTATTATAGTGTTCAATTATTTATTTATGAAAAAGTACTATTACAAAATTTTGATTTACAAGAAATTATATGAAGTATATTATGATAGTCAAGTGTGCAGAATGTATAATTGACCAAATTCAAGGAGAGCAAATTCATTTTAGTATAATTTTTGCATTATTCTTCTTTATGAAGAGCAGTTTTAGTGACCTAAGATTGCATTTGTTTCTTTACAGGTCTAGCACTCTGTTCTATATTAAATATTTTCATAACAGAGTAAATATTATGTAATAAAATTCAGTTTTTAGACTCAAAACTTAATTGATGAGGATAAGTCTTAACTGGTATCTCAGAACAGAAGATAAATCAACTAAGTTCTAAATATATGGGAGTAGTGCTGACAGAAACTGAGAAGCAGAGGGGAAGAGCATGAAATGGACACACTTTTCTCATTTTACACAGCATGAAGTCAAGGGGACCTAAAAAAGATGAAGTATTGGGAAATAAGCATTGAATTATAGTATTTAACATTATAAAGGTTACCAACAGGCAAAATATAAATAAAATATATAAATATATAAAATATATATATATAAAATATAAATAAGGAGGAAGGTATACAATGTCTTATTGTTTTAATGGAGGAAAATTTGGATAATTAGACAAGACATATTCGTCTGAGGTATGTAATTGAGACCATTAAAATAATGAAAACTGTAAGGGTAGAGAGTTATTCCTTCTGGAAATAGAGAAGTAATATGAAATAGAAGAATGAATTTTACTTATACCATTCTGTTACTTTTTTTGTTTATTCTGCTTTTTCATGTAAGCTGCTACTTTTCTTGTTTCATATTTTTGTTGTTTTGTTATCATGCTGTGATTACATTAATAAAGTCAAAAATATTTGTGGACTCTCAGTATATTAGATAGAAAACCTTTCAGTTATTTATTAGCCATGTCATCTTGTTCAAATTCCTCAACCTCTCTAAGTTTCCTTCTTAAAAAGAAAGCATATCACCTATCCTATTTTTTACTATGAGGATTAAATAAAGTATTGCATAAAAGTATTCATGCTTTGTGCACTTTATCTTACATTAAAGTATTTATTATTATTTTGTCATCCTCATGATCATGTTTGATGAAACCTAATCTCACCATTAATGTTTTATGTAATTTTTGTATTATTCTCTATTAAATAGATGATAGGAGGAGACAATAATGCTGTGTTATCTGAGCACTATTTTATTATAAATATGCACTCTGAAGTACAGAAGCAAAACATTATATAAGATATTGGGGATATCAGCATATAAACAGCTTGACTTACAGCTTACAAAGACAGATGTATTTCACAAATCCATTACCAGGTAAATACATATACTTATTGTGGTATTTTTATAGAATGTCACACCAGGCAACCATAAAAAGGAAAAATTTATTGATTCAGTCAACAACTTGAATGAATCTTGTATATATAATACTGAAAGAGAGATAACGGACATAAATTAGTAAATACTGATTTCAATATATGAACATCTGAAACACACAAAGCTAATCCATTTATTGTTTGCCCGGAGTGGACTGTTGGGGGTGAGGAGGAAGACTGATCGCAAAGGTTCATGAGAAAAGTTACTGGGCAGAGATTAATATTCTATATTATTGTAATTAGTGTGACAATTACATAGGTATATATATTTGTATGAATCTAAGCAAATAAACGTATGGATATTATATATAAATCACACCTCCATAATGTGGAATTAAAGGGGAATATTAGGAGTGTGGGAAGTGGGGCAGGTGCTTTCTACATAAAAATATGCCTAGATTTTCAACATTTAACATTATATAATATTATATATTTCAATGAAGAGACATATTACAGTCAAATATGTCATCTACAATGAAATCAGATCAATTAATTTTCTATATTTTTATATTTTCTGTAGTTTAGTAAAATGAATCCTTCGCCCTTAAATATGTTGACTATTTTCAGGTTGAATATTTTTCGTTTATTTAAGATCTCTGTAGTAGAAACTATTTAACAACTTAAAGATAGATATCTGGACTAATATATTTTCTTAAGTGAATTGATTGAATCCTTAATGGTAAGGCAAAAATATGTGACCAAGATTTAATACACACTTAATAAAATTAAGTAGACAGTCTACAAAAATAGTATCCTTAAGGATTGACATTTGGGGACTTAATTTTTTCCTAGATTGTGCCATTTTTCATTTTTCGACAAATTTGTTTTTTAATGTTGTTACTAAATTAAAACATAAATTTGATGTGAAAGAATACAAGAATGAACAATCACAGCAGGCTGTAATAATATAATGTTTCTTTACAGGTTCTTCTAAACGTCTGCAGTTCATAGAATAGGTTTCAAATAAATAATCAACTGGAGTTCCAAGTGCCTATCAATAAAGTCTCAAGGAATCAGTAAGAAATTCTAAAAATTAAACTTCCACCTTGGGTGGAGTCAATTAATGAAAAACAATGTCACAATTGTCCTTTTTTGTTTGTCTGTGTTTCTTAAGAAGTAGATAAGAAGGAAGCCATGAAAATACAGTAATTTCAATAATTCTTTAAACAATTCCAAAAATATAAAGAAAATGATTGTGGTTTACTAGTTTCCATATAACTAAAGCTAAAAAATTCACTCCTAAGGAAAGAAACTTCTTGTTCACAAATGAGAATAGTAGGATTATCTTAAAATGTAGTTTAGGGAAGTTCTTTTCTCCAAAGACAGGAGAAACACATTAAATATACTTATTTCATTCTATAATGCTTAATTTCTAAATTAGATGGACTTTCAAAGAACAAAATGACTGTTAAATATGTTCAGATAGATATATAGTTTATTATATGAAATAATTATTGTATTATTTATTTAATTATATTAAACTGTCACATTTAGATTTTTAAAATAAATAAGGCAAAGATACATGCACATATACATATAATTCCATGCATGCCCATATATGCAATATATATCCCATTCATTAATTTATTTTAAAAATACAAATTGCCTGTATCATCTTTTAGTACTGACTTTTTCCCTCTTCCCCTTTACCATCGTCTTTGTATGTAACATTTCTTAGATTGGAAATGTCACAACCTTCCTCCTTGCCTGACTTAGCTGGTCAAGAGTCTCTTTCATAGAGTATTTTTAATGATACGTTTGAATATTTTGAGCTATAATAATAGCCTATTCCCTTCTCTTAGAGCTCTGGTATCAATCTATTTGATGTATATTAGTATGTATTAGTTTTTATATTTGAGTTATAACTGTCTCCCTCGATGAACCCCAAAGTACAAGAAAACAGGAAATATAACATTTTGTTTACTAATGTATTATCTGTGCTCTGATAATAAAGAACAAACCAATCATGATCACATTTCGATTTATAAACTTCTCTTTACTACCATAATACTCCTTTAACCATCTTAAATAGAGTGTATTCTCTTTAAATGCTTAGATGTATTCTCTTTAAATTCTACTCTTCCTTATGACAGAATTAACTCATACTAATTATTTAATTACTTCATTGATCCACCGAATAATTAATGACTGCCGATTTGCACATCAACACTGTGTTAGGTACTAGGAGTGAAATTTGACTAATGCCCTGCCCCCACTCTACTGGAAAGACAGGCTTATAAAATTGGTTCATAAAGAAAGAATGTCAGAGATTTTATATTTTCTAAAAGTAACCATCACAGTATTTCGTATTCCATGTGTTCTGCATAAATATGACTTTGAGACTCCTTGTATTGAGGAGTCAGAAGCCCATCCAGATTCAAGGGAACAACAAGTGGAGTCTATGCTTGTTCCCTTGAATCTGGGTAGGCTTCTGACTACTCTGGAAGTGAATCTACAGAACTTCTTAGACTAGTACAAATGGATGTAGTCTTCTCTTGAAACCTGGTAGTCATGCTGTGAGGAAAAGACTCAAACACTTGTACCAGCCAGTGATCCTAAATCCTGGCTGCCAGCCCACATCAGCTGCTAGACTTGTGAGTGAACCAGCTCTCAGAAGATTCCAGCCTAAGCCTGTTGTCCAACCCCAGAATATTATACAGCAGAGACAAACCATCACCACTGTATCTCTCCTAAATTACTGAGCCACAGAATCCAAAATCATAATCTAAGGTAGTTTGTTCTTAGGCAGAAACAGTAACAAGAATGGTAGATAATATTGGAGATAGATTTAGAAGGATGAGAAGAAATGTATTAAAAATGTAAGAAAAGGCATTACAGGCAATAGGAATAATAGCACATCAAAATGTCTATTCTGGTATTTTTTTTTTGTTTAGATTAGAAAATGTAGTTTAGTTTAGAAGGTAGAGAGAGAGAGAGAGAGAGTATTCTGGTATTTTTATCAAGAATATTTTCATGCTGCTGTGTTTTCCTCACATCTAAGAATTTAATAAACTTTATCAAGCTCTACCTTTCAATTTAGCTTGACTGCAGCATTTCATATTTTAGTGGCCATCCAAAGGTAAATATTTTAAAGAGTCAAAGTTGCAACGTAAATGTAAAGTAAATTTAACTGAAATATGAAAAATTTATTGCCTCTGAGGTACTCAGAAATGTAAACAGAATGTGAATTTTTCCTCATTTGATGAAATTTTGACTTTAATTTTCTTTGCATATGCAGTACTGCATATAATAGCTGTGTCTTACTTCTTTTTTTTTTTTTTTTTTGAGTTGGAGTCTCACTCTGTCGTCCAGACTGGAGTGCAGGGGCCGCTCCCGGCCACTGCAGCCTCGGCCTGCTGGGCTCCAGCGATCCTTCCGCCTCAGCCTTCCGAGTAGCCGGAATTACAGGCATGCGCCACCACACCCAGCTGATTTTTTGATTTATTGTAGAGATGAGGTCTCACTGCCCAGGTGGGTCTCGATCCCCTGGGCTCAGGCAATCCATTCACCTCAGCCTCCCAAAGGCACGGGATTACAGGCTGAGCCACCGAGCCTGGCTGCCCACTAGACTTTTTAAAGAGGACAGCCAAAAAGTGGGGGGAAAATCTGTTTTCATATAGAGAACAGTTCAGTTATGTCTGTTGATCTTTTCCAAGAGTTCGATAAAAATGAACTATTAAGATGGAAGAAAAATATATATTTCCCTTTAAAAATAAAGGTATAGGCCGGGCTCAGTGGCTCAACCTGTAAACCCAGCACTTTGGGAGGCCAAAGCAAGTAAATTGCCTGAGCCCACGGGTTCGAGACCAGCTTAGGCAACTTGGCGAGACTTTGTCTCCACAATAAATCAAAAATTAGCCAGGCGTGGTAGCACACAACTGTATTTCTCGCCACTTGGAAGGCCGAGGCGGATGGATCAACGGTGCAGGTTGACACTGGGGTGTCAAAGTGAGACTGCAACTCAACAACAACAACAACAAAAATAAAGGTATTTTAACATTTTGTTTGCAAAATATTGCAAATTAAGACGTATACCATATTTGCAATTTGGCATACTTCTTAATATTTTAATATGATATTTGATAGGTGATTTATATGAATGTTTTCTTACCAGCTGAGAGTATGAAGATGATATATTTCAGAATGTAATCTAAGTAATTAACACATTTCTGTTTTTTAATTTATTGTGAATAATGGTTTTAAAAATACAGAAAATTTTATTACAAAGGTAAATGTTATCGAAGTATTAATTATGATATCAAAAACATTTATTGTGTATATAATATTATATAGTATTATATTATATATAATAATTTACTTGTCCATTCCTTTAAAATATGCATTTACATTCCTCCTCCAATTTTTATTTTAGAAAAATAATGATATAATGAATACAACTATGCATAGATCTTCCCCACTGATTTATACTCATTATATATAATTTGATAAAATAGTAAAAGTCTGGATAAAAAGAAGAAAACATCTAAATTCATTTTTTCTGGGTATATGTTATTAAGCATATAATAAATTGCTTGATGGGAAAACAGATATTTGTTGATATCATACTGTTTAGCTTTATTTTAAAATCAACCAATCTTAGTGTTGATTTACATGTTTCAAGTTATGTACATATTAATCTAATTTTTACTAAATACCTTGCTTAGCTTTATAATTATAAATCTTAGAAATTAATAAAAATAAGAAGCCATAAGAAATTCTTTCAAATTTACTTTAAACATGGCTATCTTATAAGAGAAATGCTTATAGAAGGAATCATTTCAAGTATGCTACTAATGGTGATTTCAGAAATAGATATATTCAGAAGACAAAAAAAATTAGTGCACTGGAAGGTATATTCAGAAGACAAAAAAAAAAATTAGTGCATCTTCTGAAAGGTGCAGGAAGCGACCAGAGGTGCGACTCCCAAAATGGTGCCGACACACCGGACAACAAAGGCCCTAGGTCCGCCTCTGCGAGCACAATTCCCGCGCATGTCAATTTCAAACCTTCCCACTCGCTCTTGTCAATTTCAAGCTTCCCCTGCACATCAATTTCAAACCTATAAGCCTCCAATCAGTACCCAGCTTTGTGATGCATCCAATAGGACCATAACACGGCATTGGCCCCACCCTACTCCCATGCAGCTCCTCCAATAAAAGCATAGCATGGCCCCTTCTGGCCCCTGTCAGGCTGATAAATACAGCCCTCTCCCAGCAACTCTCTCTCTCTCTGTCTGTTTCTTTCCCTCTCGGTTCCTCTTTCTCTCTCTGGTCTCTCTTTCTCTCTCTCTCTCTGTCGCTCTCTCCCTCTCTGCAGCTCTCTCCCGGCCTCTCTCCCACTTCCTCTCTCTCTCTTCCTCTCTCTTTCTCTCTCTCTTTTCCTTTTCCTCTGTAACAGCCACTTTATATTAAAGTCTCTTTATAAAGTCTCTTTATAAAGTCTCTTTATAATATAAAGCCACTTTATATTAAAATCTCTTGGTCCTGGCCGGGTGTGGAGTCATTACTGGCGCCGAACTTCTTTCATCTTCCACTCTGATGCTATTTATCCAACAACAAAAACCACACAAAAATACTTTGTCTATGACAGATATACCATTAATGTGTGACAGACATATTTTCACAAAAGAACTTAATAAACATCAGTGATAAGTCACATGCTATCGATTTGTGTTATCTCTTTAACTTTATCCTGCACATCACTGGCTCTGGGGGAGGTCTTGGGGCCACTAGTTTCACTGTCACATGATCAGAAACTCCTGAAGTTAGCGAATCACTGGTTTAGAATCAGAGAACTTCTATGACTGCTGTGGTTTGAGTGTTTGTGTACCCTTTGCAATTCGTGTTAAAACTTAATCCCTAGTAGGGCCTTGATCTTGCCAGCCTCCAGTACTACGAAAAATATATTTCTCTTTTTTATAAATTAGTTTGTCTATTATATTTTGTTATAACTGCACAAATGAACTATGACAATGGCTATTTGTATTGTTTTGCTCTTCCGAAACACAGGCACACTTCTGATATGTACTAATGAACACACGCACACACATACACCGAGAAAACATTTTCCTTGAATCAAGTTGAATTATCCCAAACAAATATTATGAATACTGTGGCTTTTAGATATTTGAAATAAAATGACTTTTTGGACAGGAAATGAATTATATTTATCATTAAATGTACTCATATATCTAACTGCTTACTAAATATTCATATTTGTATGCTACAAGATTATCAAATATAAATTCTACAAGCTGGAATCACATTCCTTTACCCAAATATCTATCCTACCTTCTAAAATAGTTTCTTAAATACAGATCAACAAAATCTGTCCAGAAGTTTAAGCAGGATTCAAGAAGTAATCCTAGGCACCACTCTTTCACTCACTTCTTAAATCCAGTCTCATGTATTCAGCCTACTTAATATAGCTCTCCATTCAGCTTTCCACTTGACATCTTCACTGCCATGGTCACTTCTCCAATCTCTCTTGTTTTAACTGGTCTTCTAACCTTCCCTTTTTTCTCTGAATACAATATTTACAATGTTGATATTGCCTTTTTTTAACCACAAGTTTTAATTATTTATTGATCTGCTAAAATTTTTTAATTGCACAGATATTTAAGAAACATTTCAATAGTTTTAATTAACCATAAACATCATTTAAAATTTCATGCCTCCTAGCCTCAGCAGTCACTAACAGTAACAACTGATGCTAACCACTAACAACCTAGGATTTAATTATACACAAGTACCTATTGTTTCAAGCATTCATGCTGCCCCTCCTGTGAGTAGAGGAATGAGGGAGAGTTTAAAAAAATAAAAAAATAAAATAAAAAAGGAAACAGCATGGGGAGCTAACACTTTTAAAAATTTAGCAGTAAATGTAACACTATGGGAATCTAATGAGGGCTTGACTAATTGGTTGATAAATGAGTCAGGTTTGAACATGTTTATGGCACAAATTAGTTCTAAAGATCAAATTATAAAAAAGCCATAAAGAATGTTAAGAGGAACATTGGACACTGAATAACTATAAAAGTAAATACCCGGGAAAGGAGAAATCCCTAAGCTTAATTTAAGAGATGGAATAATCCTCCACAATCTTACTAGTACTTAAGAAGAAACAGAAGCCACTTCATGAAATTTGCTGGTGGAGAAAGTGTCAAATGATAGTCCCTGTCCCTCCAATGGTAAAACTATATTTCAAATATAAGTATTAGGTAGAAGGGAGAGCCCAATTCCCATTGTAAAAGGCAATTAGGTATTAAAAGAGATATCAAACAGTCACTGGAGGAATTAGGTATTATTGCTGCCTGGTGGCTTGCTAAATCCATCTGGGAACAATTGCCATGTTCTTTGCTTAAGCTAATAAAGTTGTAGCCTAAAGTTGTATTCCATTAAGAAAACTCTAGAGTCTTTTATTGCCTGAGGGAAAGTAGAATCAGCAGTGAGGAAAACGGGATGGTGAAAGATGTTATGTTCCTGGATCTGTGTTCACGATGCATTTGTCAAATGACAGCTTACGTACTGTACTTGTATATTTTTAAATGACATTTTAGAGATTTAAGGCACTTGGTGTTTATATATATCAAAACAAGATAAATTGACAAGAGGCCATAAACTAACATGCCACAAAAGTACACATACAAGATAAATAAATAAATGAAGCTTGTGGTCTTTTTCTACATGCACCAAGACTCCATTTCCTTATTATGGTAAAGTCAATGTGACTGCATTCCATTCACAGCAAGATGTCAACCACTTTTATTACACGGCATGATTATTTTAGATATTAGTGTAATCATTTTATATGACAGTCCCTCTTAGGACTTTTGTCCATGAACAAATTTATTGTATCCCCAAAATCTGGACACTAGCATATCTAAAAGAAATGAATTAATAACTGCTTTATAGTTGTTAAATAATAAAACTACCATACTCACTAATTTCAAAATCTACTGTATTTTAGAAATATCTTTGAAAATCTGAATCATGAAAATAGTCAAGTAGCAATATCATATTGTTATTTGCAATATCATTGCAAATATTGTATCATGATGTATATTTATTATTTATTTTAATAGATAAGGAAATGCACCCATAGTCCCAACTATGAGAACTGCTTAGAAATAACAAATATTAGCCAGGCTCAGTGGCTCAGCCTGTAATCCCGTGCCTTTGGGAGGCTGAGGTGAGTGGATTGCCTGAGCCTGCGGGTTCGAGACCCGCCTGGGCAGCGAGACCTCGTCTCTACAATAAATCAAAAAAAAAAATCAGCCGGGCATGGTAGCGCCTGCCTGTAATTCCGGCTACTGGGAAGGCTGAGGCGGAAGGATCGCCGGAGCCCAGCAGGTTGAGGCCACCGCACTCCAGTCTGGGCGACAGAGTGAGACTCCAACTCAAAAAAAAAAAGAAAGAAAGAAAGAAAAAGAAATAACAAATATTATGCAGAATTCATATGAGGCTTTTACTTTTAGTATATATTATGTGAGAAAATTTTAGATGTCAAAACCTAATATGGGTTTGAAAATTATTTTGTGGTAAATTTTCTTCAACAAGATCTATTCCACATTTATAAGTGGGTCATATAGATGTATTAATCTGTGAATTTCTGACTTCTAATACTAACTGCATTGTGTCACTCACTGAATTTCAAATTCTAGAAAATGATCACGACTTAGCAGAGCACTAAGATTCATGCTAAAATTGTTATAAAGTTTACACAGTTTGGATTAGATAATTTCTTCCCAAACAAAATTTTACTTTTCTAAAATAAAGATATTCTTATAAATTCCAAAGCAGAACTCAGAGTTGAGTCTAATAAATGGCCGTTCCTGATGATAACAGTGTGATGCAGACAGGGGCTACAAGATTTTAAAAATGTCAGGGCCTTGATAGACCAAATTTTTCTTTATACTTAAAATTCTGCCTAAATAAGGGAAATACTTAAAACCATACCTATTAACCCAACAGATATGCAAAAGCAACTACCCAGGTGAAGGGATCTCATTTACATATGTCAAATTAAGTCCCTATGTTTTAAAAAGATGCCAGAAATATAAGTGGGTTTTAAATAGGTCAGGAAAATCTACTCAAGTTTAGAAAGACCTCTCAGCTACCAGACAAGTGATTTTATATCCCAGGCAGCTCCTGAAAGCCAGAAACTGCCATGCTGTGCTGAATAAATTCTCCTCAATGACCTTTCCATGACAACTTTCTCATTTCCTATAATGTGGAGACAATTAGGTGTTAAATTACGTGTTTGTGGAGCAAAGCAGCAACCTTTGCAGCAGAGGTTTAACTGAAGAATGTATTGGATGAATGTGTAAAAATAGCTCCTAACAAGTAATAGAGTTGTATAGTGTCCAACTCCTTAATTTCACAAATGAGAAACTGACATCTAAATAACTTCACTAACTTGATGAGTGTAACACTGCAATTTTGAATCAGAATAGTCCTGAAACTTCCAGTTAAAGACCAGCAAGTGATCTTCCTATCACCATGTTAGTTTTGCATTTTTAAATGATTTAAGTTGTCATTTGTCTTTTTGATCTACCAGTCACTAGAAAGCAATTTACTGATGTAAATAAAACTATTTTGAACATGGAAATATGAGGAACTGCATGGCAGATTCCAGCTTGCAAGATATTAACAATAAAGCTGCCAACGCTCAAGGACGTCAGTCTCCAGTCAATACATATAATCTGAGAAATCTGTATTTTCTGGTACTGTTTTAGGTGCTGGGAATGGAACAATGGACCAAGACAAAACAATTGAACCTTTCTTATTGAGCTTAACCAATAATTACGGAGTTGTAAACATGCTACATTTAGACTGTATAATAAGTGCTTCTAGTATACAGAGGTATATTACCTGAAACATCTACTGAAGGCATTGGAGAAGGGAAAAAGTCAAAGTGAGGCAAGCATAGTTAGCATAACGATATAGCTTAGATATATTTAGGCAAGTTTTCTTAGGAAGGTCTAATTTAGATAATTGAAGAACAGGGTGGTTAAGTGTTCGGTTGTCTTTCTTATTAATGTACAACCTTCACTCAACTGACCAGCCATATCAGACCTGACCATCTTGTGAGTTGGAACATGACATTTCTAGGGCAGTAAATCACAGAAAAATCATGACTGTGAACTTACATAAAGCTTCTGGATAAAGAGGAGAGTGAGTGTACCCTTTTCTCTAAGTACCTCTGTTTTCTCTTGAACATGTTTTTCTCTCTATAATAAACTTTCCTTTGAACTATACTTTGGATTCACTCTGGAATTCTTTTCTGTGGCAAAGTCAAGGATCCATGGAGTAACTACATTCATGCACTCCAGATTCAAAAGAAGAGCATTGTCTTGATGGAAAAAAATAGAAAAAGCTAAAGCAAGCAAACAAACAAACAACAACAACAAACTAAAGGAAGGCACACCAGAGAGAAAGAACAAGTTTGGGGAGCCATAATGTATTTTCAATGGCTAGCATAGAGATGAGTGGTGGATTCTGCTCAGGTGAAATATAATATTAAATCTTGCTTTAAAAACAAACACTGGCAGATGGTTAAATAAAATAGTGAATAAGCAGCAAAATAAAACCATAGCTTTTCATTCACTTTTAAAATTTCTGCTGCAATCAAAATAGAGGAGTTTTTTGACCAGTCCTTTAATTCTGCCCCTGGCACTATGTTGAGGAAAACTAAAAATTCCAAGACCCTAGCTGACTGAAGGAAACTCCTCTTTGTTAAGGGGGACCCAGGTAAATTTTGGAAGCAGAATTCATAGCCAAGAAGGAAGATCTGACACTCCTCATTATATCTCCTCCCTAGCCAAGAAGCTTTCATACCTAAGTGCTAAACATAAAACAGCATTTTCAAAAGGCTACTAGTTTATCTTCCCAGGTACAGAACAAGGATAAAATGAGATTAATCATTCCTTCACCCATTCCTGAGATGTTTGCTTCCTCTGTTCCTTTTTTCTTCAAATGTTCACTTTATCTCATGTAAAATGTAGATGTACTGGTGCTAATTAAAGTCTCACAAGTATGTAATCGTTTCACTACCATTTCCACTTTTTAAAGGAAAATGTAAAATTACTAAACCTCCTGAGAATGTTTTTGGGAAAAAGAAGCCACAGATGCCTCTGTAACTCGTGTTTTTCCAGGGCTAGCCTCAAGCTGCTCAATAAATCTCAGTGATCTGAGACTTATGTCTCAGTCACTTGTTCTGGCTATCATGTTGTTTTAAAAACTCTCCTTAGAAAAAATCTTCTACAAGGTGATCAGATTCTGAACTAATATTTGTCATAATGTTTTTCCTTCCAGAAATGTCCTATTTTCTATTATTTTAAATCCTGCCAAAAAGTCAATGCCTGGTTCAATTTCTAATTCTCCCCAAATTTTCTGATGTCACCCTTCAGAAATGAGCAACTGACAGGTTGCTTGTTACAGGTTTTCTCATATTATTTATATGTTTACATGAATAACACATATTACTTTCCCAAGTGGATTACAAGTATTTCAAGGTTAGAGACCAATCTTATATATATTTTAAGTCTCATAGTGCCTATCAGAGCACTCTACAATCTGTAATATACAATTTTAACTATTTTCTATGAATAAATAATTTGATGGTTAAAATGAACAATTAAATATAGTAAAACTCAACAATAATGTGACTTCTGAAATTATTTCACTTACAGTAGACACTCAGACATCTGAAATTTCTGACTAGTCTCTTCAGTTATATTTATCTCACAATAACACAAACATGCAGCTTATATAATTGAATATTTATGTTCCCATTGGTTTGGTGTTGTACATTACTGGTGACATAGACTTGCTTGACTTAAGTACTGGTGTCTTATTTATACAAATTATTGTTTATTTATTTATTTTTATGTATATATTACTCTACCAATATTAACAAACATAATCAATTGATAATGCTTATATTTTCTGGAAAGTGGAAGAAATATAGTTAGGACAAGAGTCTCACAGTTAACAATAAAGCCACCTATATAAAATTAATATGGGTCATGGACTATAAGCTGTAGTTATGGCTAGAAATTAACAAATATGTTGCATCTAAATTTACTTTCATTCCAAAAAAGGGCAATTACCTTCCTGTCTTGACTCCTGGAGAGTGGGGAAAGCTACCCAACAAGGCTGATCAATATGACTGCTTGAGAAGACAGGAAGCCATTCAAAGACAAAAGTGGCTTCAATATCCTGGGACTCAACCTCCCCCAACACCTTCCTCGTAGACTACCTTCCGAATGGCTTAGGGATCTGAGTTGGCACCTGAGAGTCATGATACTTGCTTCATAGATAGCATCTATTGTAAAATCTAAGAATGATATTTGAGATCTTTTTCAGACTTTGTTCTCTGAGGGACTACAACCCCCAACCAGGACAGAACATTGGAAAGTTAGCTTAACCCATCCATGAGGTCAGCTCTCAAAAATTGGCTCTATAACGGGAACAGTCTGGACATCCCATGACACCATCAATTAGTAGCCCCTATCCCTCTGCCCTCCATGTTCCCTTTACAAACTTTATTCTCCGAATTTTCAAGCAGGCATATTGGAGATATTTCTACTAACCTCCTCATTTGACTGTTTTGTGATATTAAACTCTAACATAATGTCTGTGTCAATTTTCTTTTCTTTTCTTTTTTTTCTGACCAGTATAAGAACCTGGTTTGGCTGCAGCAACAATAATCTTCTTGCTTTTTATTAATTATGTTTTAGTTCTTTTTCCTAGAAAAAAATACTTTACAGTGCCAAAGGCTACCACCTCCCAGCAGGTAGTGCCTACTACCCTCCATCTGGGAAGATCCTAAAAGAAATTGTATCCCTTTTGCTCCATTTATCTGAAGATTTGCTGGCCACTGCCCACATACTTTTCTAAAGAATATCCTTCTTCTGCCTCACTTTCCCTCAGTGATCTCCAAGGTCAAATTTGACACAGAGAGCAGTCCAAGAAGAGGATAAAAAGACAAGATTCTTTATTCCATTGTGTTTTCTAGCTCTATCTTAGTTGAAACTTTTAAGAGTGAAGGAAAGAAAAGGTAAATAATTATTTTCTGCCTTCCTTGACTTCTTCATGACCTAAAGTTGTCACTCTACATTTCCCCCTCTGAAACTCTGACCAAATTTCATAGAAAATTCCAACTCTAATAGTGTGTGATTGGGGAACTAGAATCAGTAGGACTAGAAATGACATGGATATAATTTATTCTAGTTGAATATTATCTGTTCTCAGAAATATTATGTAGCCTGAAGAACCAGCTTTTCAAATCCACAAGAAAGTCAAGAAAGAACAGGTTTCCTAAATATACACTTAAGGAAAATGATTATCTTTAGAATTTGCCACTAGCACTACTAGAATTCAGGGATCTTGACTTGCATTTTATTTAGATAAATGTACACAAAGTGACTGATGACTTGACTCGAGTTTTAAGGATTCCCTGATCATGGGTGATTGTGTTCTCACCTCTTCTAAAAGAATAACAGATTTTTGAAATGCTAGCTCTCTGCTGAGTTAATGTGCAAAGCTAGGGAGCAAATTTCTAAAATAATTTGCTGACTGCTGTGCTATAAATTTTGAAATGCTAAAATATTAATTAAGGTGGAGGCTAGAATTCTGTATAAATTCATTTACACTAAATTTGATTTTGTTTTTTGAGTTGAAGGTCTTGCTATGTTGTCTAGGTCGGAGGGCAGTGGCTAGTCACAGGAGTCATCACTGTGCAGTACAGCATCAAACTCCTGGCCTTAGAAGTCTTCTTGCCTAGCTTCCTGAGTAGCTGGGACTACAGAGGTTCACCAACATGCCAAGCTTTAATACTTTCTAGCCCTTTTGTAATACCATAATATATTTGTTATTATGCTCTTTAAATTGCAATAAAAAGAAAAAACAGTTATCTAGGGAAATCTGGATACTAATAATCTTAGCAATATATATTTGACTAGTTCAGGGTAAAATTGAAAATAGATGATTATCATTTGTTTTTTTATTCAATTTACTAACAAATTGAATTAAACATCTGGTTATATCTGAAAACAACTTAGAAAGCAAATAACTGTGCAAAGCTACTGACACTATAAAGAAATGAAGAGCATGCCACTGGCATGCAGTACAGTTTATGTGTAATTTCCTTGTCAATGATTTTGATGCTATATACCTGATGGGCATGGCTGAATCCTGGCATTTAATTGTAAATATAAATTTTCACCTTCGTAGTGTGCCATCATCAAAGTGGAGCATCTGACAAATGTGCCAGCAGATTTTTACTGCAAATTTGTTTCGCCTCAGTACTTGCCACTGAAAACTTCATCTGTACATTCCACATCTTATTACTAATCTATACTTTGAAAAAGTCTGTAAAAATAATGTTGAGTGGGGAAATAATTACACAGTAAGGAAATACTATAATATTTGACACCTAAAGAAAATTTCCTTTACATATAAAAATACATTTATATATATGTAAATAAGAAAAAGTATATATATATTCTTATTCTGGTGTAAATTCATAAAGTCATGTTGCTTTCAGCATATTTGACCAATTTTATGGAAATAAGAATCAATTATGGCTCTCATCATATAAGTCTAGAAAAAGTAAGTGTGTGACCATGTATGCAAATATAATCGCTAGTGCTGGAAATAATTGAGAACACATCTAATCCATTTCTTAATCATCTAAAATCCAGAATTATTATGACCAGATATGATAGTCATCTATAGCAGGGGTCAGCAAACTTTCTATACAAATAGTAAATATTTTAGGTTTCGCAGACCATATGACATTTGCTGCCTTCCTTTCAACTGCTATTGTCAGAAAAAAGCAGTTACAGGGAGTTTGTATAAAAATGGATATGACTGTGTTTTCATAAAATTTTATTTATTAATATCATAGGCTGGATTTAACCTCTGAGCCATAGCTTGCTTGTTCCTAACATGTAGACAAAAAACAACAAAACTAATGTATGCACTACTTAACAAATGGCTCAAGCTAAATATTATTCTATTTTAATTCATAGGGAAATTTAGTTAAAAAGTTATCATACATCAAAATATTTATATTTCATTATGGTCTTGGAATATTAAGGGTTTATATAATATTCTTACCACTTATAAAGCAAAATATATTACAGTGTATCTGAAGTGTCAAAGTACTAATTATTTGCATAGTTTATGATATATATAAATACACATTCACACATGCATACACAGACACAAAGGGTAATTTTATTATAGAACTTTTAACCCCCACCTTAAAAAACCAGCATTCATTTTGGTTATTGTGTTAGAAGAATATAGATATATATTACATATATACATATTTTATAAAGGTCCTAGTATAATATTTACAAGTAAAATATTGGTGTGTCAAAAAGACTAAATGAATTGACTCTAAAGGGATCAAGGACCTAAACATAAAACCTCAAACTATAAGAATCTTAGAAACTGCAGGAGACACCCTTACGGAAATTGGAGTAGGCCAATTTCCTGATCAAAACCCGCGATGCTCTTGCCATAAGAGACGACATAGACACGTGGGATCTCATTAAACTGAAAAGCTTCTGCAAAGCAAAAGAAACCAGCAAGAGAGTGGAGAGACAGCCCACAGACTGGGAAAAAATATTTGCCAACTGTACATTTGACAAAGACCTGGCCAGGCTCGGTGGCTCAGCCTGTAATCCCAGTGCTTTGGGAAGTCGAGGTGAGTGGATTGCCTGAGTCCGTGAGTTCGAGACCCGCCTGGGCAACTTGGCAAGATCTCATCTCTACAATAAATCAAAAAGTAGCCTGACGTGGTAGCGCGCACCTGTAGTCCCAACTACTTGGAAGGCTGAGGTGGGAGGATTGCTGGAGCTCAGCAGGTCAAGACTGCCATGTCCGAGAGCATGCCACTGCATTCCAGTCTAGGCAACGGAGTGAGACTTCAACTAAAAGAAAAGAAAAGAAAACAAAACAAAACAAAAACCACCAACAACAAAAACAAAGGCCTAACAACATCTAAGATCTACAAGGTACTCAAGTGTGCTGAAAAGAAAAAATCAAACAGCCCCATTAAAAAGTGAGAAAAGATATGAAAAGACATTTCTCAAAAGAAGACACAGTGACAGCCAACAGACACTTGAAAAAGTGTTCAGCCTCACTAATCATCAGAGAAATGCAAATCAAAACCACATTGAGATACCACTTAACCCCAGTAGGAAAGACCATCATTAAAAAAACAAACAGAAGTTGGTGAGGATGCGAACAAAAGGGAACGCTTCTACACTGCTGGTGGGAATGCAAATTAGTACAACCTTTATGGAAAACAGTGTGGGAATTTCTGAAAGAACTAGTAATTGACATTCCATATGACCCAGCAATTCCCCTACTGGGAATATACCAGGGGAACTCAAATCATTCTACAAAAAAGACACCTCCACACACATGTTTATTGCAGCACTGTTCACAATAGCAAAAACATGAAACAATGTTGCTCATCGAAATTGTACTGGATTAAAAAATGTGGTACCTATATAAACAATGCAATATTATGCAGACATGAAGGACAAACTTACAGACTTCTCAGCAACTTGGATGAATTCAGTGTCTATAACACTCGGTGATCTATCACAGAAACAAAGACTGAGTACCACATGGTCTCACTCATAAATGGACCCGAAATATTTATCATAATACTATAAGGGATTGGCAGTAGCAGGATACTACTGGGGTGGGGAGTGAGGGTGGAGGGGAAGGCGCAACATCAGTAGGTAACTGATCTCAAACCAGGCTAAGTGGGGACCAAAGGGAGGCCCGAACTTCACCTGAACAATGACCACGTGTATATCTAATTCTGAATTGTACCTCACATCTTTAAAATAAATAAATAAGTAAAGCTAAATAGTTGCCTTTTGATTATTTTTAAAGACTTGAATTATCTTCTAAGTGAAGAAATAAATATAACCAGAATAAATGAATCTTCTAAAGAATATGCAAATATTTTTCATCGTTTTAATCTTTGCACATACTAGGCAGTTCAGATTATTATTTTGCCTATATTATTTAATATGAATTCATATCAGTAAATATTAAGCATAGGTTTTCTTTGCTTCATTCTTTTTCTTCTACTTCTTTATTTTGTTAAGTCCCTTCCACTTACATTTAAATGTTGTAAAAATTTATTTTTTAATGACGTGCAATTTTGTAAGTTAAAAGTAAAATAAAAATATGTTTTTTATTTCTTTAACTCTTTGGAAGAACTGTTATAATATTTCATAACTGGATTGATATTTTGTCTTTATAAAATAATATCCATTATACCATACACAGCATGATGTATTGCTTTTCCAGACTGTTATACCCAACTATTGTCTTAGCAGATGCTTTTTCAGTAATGAACTTCTTCAATCCTTGATTTGGGAATACTTTAAAAAATTGTTAAGTTAGGTCTCTTATTGCATTGATACTGGTTTCATAAAATTAGCTAAGAGAATATTTTATGATAGTCTATAAAGTAAAGGTTTAGGAAACCAGAGTACTCTTTTTTTGTTTTGTTTTGTTTTGTTTTGTTTTGCTTTGTTTCAGAGAAAGATAAGTCTACAATGGACTGTGTTAAGAAATATGCTTGTGGATATGCATGTCTAGAGGAGGAAAAGAAAATGAAATATTAAAAAAGTATTTTAAAAATTAAAAGTCTTTGTTTTGTTGAAATTTGTGAAACATTTTATTAAATTTTAATGTTTATTTCTGGATTCTAAAAACAGTTGTTGTGAAATATATGGACTTTACATTTCTGTTTGCTCTCTAGCTTTGCACATGTTAAGTATTTAGTGCCTCTTTAGCTATAAAAGCGTATTCGTGTAAAAATTAAGTGTACAGTTATAATCTACTTAAATGATTTTAAAGACAAATAATATGTTTTTGCACTAAGATATAATCCACAATTTCACATATATTCATTATTCAAAATCTGAATATTGAATCAAAGTCTATATTTTGCTATATGGCATTCAAATTTCAAAAGTTATTCAATATTATTTGTTCTTCAAAATTTAATTACAAATTAATTTGATTTATTTGTAAATTTAATCACATCGGCCATAAATCACAGGTTGGAGCACAAATCAATCCAATCTCCCAACCAATGAAAATTAGACCCCCAAAAAATGTACTTTAAAAAAATCCAGTTTTCAGCTTTAACGAAAAGAGGCAAAAAATATATTTATATAATTATAAAATATATAATCCAAATTAAATCTATGTTATAACATGAAATTAGATAGTTATAAAATTAAATATGATTGTATATAATACACACTTATAATATGTATTAAGTTATATTATTACTCTTTTAAAAATATTTACATAAATGAAAAGTGCAGAAGTCTATACTGAACCACCTAATAGTCTCATATTATCAGTAAGCATCAATATTGAATTAGAATCATCTTATAAAGTTAAGGAATATTACTTTTCTGTTGTTCATTCTTCTATTTAAGGAAAATGCATTTAAAAATTTAAATGAATTAAATAATGAAAACAGCCCATAGCATGATGTATGATTCAGCACCAAATAATGATCCCAAATTTATACCTGCATTATAAATCCAATATTACACTCAAGTCTACTTCTTGCTCTTTTTGTAAGTGATATTGATCTCTACACAAATATGCAAGGTCAAAAGGTGCAGCTAGAAAACTGCTGCTCCTTTTGAATTAATGAATGGATTAATAAATGTTTTTCCTAGGCTACACTGCTATACTGGAAACTTAATCCTAAGCAACACATGTTCGATTCCACAATAACAATCCTACTCATCAGTCCATCATACAAACCGATTGGGATAAAAAAGACTATGTGGGGCTTGCTCTGTTTGATTTTAAAAAGTGGAAATATTATGCAATATCAATTTGGCATTCTAGCACTTACTATGAAAGTATTTTCTCAGCTTTTTTTCAAGTTCTGCAGGTAATTAGGCAGGTGTTTTTTTTCCCCCTTATTTAAAGGACAAGAAATCTAAGTTCATCAGACCAGTTCTCATTTATTCAGTATTCATGCTGAGAATTATTTTTTCATTGCATTTTGAGAGAAGGCCTTTATAAATATCTTTCAAACATGCAGTTTCATCCACCTCTTCATCTCCTTCCTTTTATTTCTTTCACTCAAAATAAAATGGTGAACAATTAAACCAGGTTGCTATATTTGGTGCATCCAAACGTCACAAGTTGATAGCATAATGAATATAATAACCACTTTAAATGTAACTTGGTGACAAGTTGACACTGAGGTTTGTGTCCTGCAATTTTATTCTCTAGCTTTCTTTTGTCACACGACAAGAATAGTAATATGATTAGAGTGAATGTTACAATGTTTTCTTTGCTTCTGATTTAGGTCTAATATACATTTTTAATGTACTTCTTAAAAAAATATTCAAGATAAAGCCTGTGCTAAATTGGACAGGGACTATCAGAGAATAGTAAAGGCAATATTTGTTAGAAGACTCCTCATGCTACCATTTACTCATCAGTGAAAATAAAATATCTATACATATCTCCTTTATGATTTTAATAATTCAGTAGAAATTTATATAAGTTAACAATCTAATATATGTTATATTTAATTAAAAATTAAATATATTTAACATTTATTTCCCTTTTTGCTCACTAATAATCCAATGGGCAAATCAGATTTTTATTTTAGAAAATAATCTTCATCTGTCTGATTAGAACTCAATCCAATCATGCTACATTGTAGTACAATTTTTAATACTTTTTTGAAAAACAAAAATCGCGCTTTGGTCTATTTTGTATGCAAATTGTACAGATGGCTTGTGACACATATTAATATACAATTATGCCTGGCTTAATAACAAAGACACGTTCTGAAAAATGCATCATTAGGTGATTTCATCATTGTGTGAACTTCATAGAGTGCATTTACACAAACCTAGATGGTAGAGACTGCTTCACACCTAGGTTGTATAGTATAGCCTACTGCTCCTAGGCTATAAACCAGTACATGTTACTATACTAAAAACTGTAGGCAGCTGTCATACCAAAATATAGAAAAGGTACAATAAAAATATAGTAGTATAATCTTATGTTACCACCATATGTATGCGGTCCATTATAGACCAAGATATCATTATGCCACACATGACTATGCATTAAATAACAGTTCTACTGTTGCTACATTTACATCATGACTATTTGTACTATTATTTTATCTTGCTAGAAAAAAATTACTTGTTCATCCTTCCTGACTGTGATGATCAATGTAGTAAAACATACCAAACCATCACTAAAGTATATAATAAAAATATTTTCAGTTACAAATGTTAATGAAACATTTGATATAAATTAAATAAGCACCAATTTTTTTATTTAACTAAAATTGTATGCAATTTGCATATTCTGAAAAATATTATTAAATGTCCATATTTTTACTAATAATCCCATAGTAAAGATATGGAAACATAAGGGCTTATGAATGATTAAGAAAGTGTGATTCCTCTGCCGGCAACAGTTACAAGAGTATTCTTTCCTGTTCTGCTCTGGAGAAGACACTGTTCTATTCTAAGGTGGTCAGGGATTGCCTACTTATTTATTCAATGCCACTTACTAACTGCCCTCTACAGTCCGTGGTAATGAATACAAAAAAAAAATTATTAGTCTAACTATAAATATCTCAGGGAACTAAAGTGGTTGTTTTCTAACTCCCTTTGATATGAATTTATCTTCTATGTTTGTTTGATTCAGAGATGATTACACATTTTCAAAGTCTTAGTTCAGACTCTTGATCCTCTACAGAATTGTAAGGATATGTGCAAATGCTAAAAATCCTTATTATTGATATAATAAGCCTCTTCCTCTTGGCTAGAATTATAATTTCTTGTAACAGACTTACTTCCTGGACGTTTCAGAGAAGACAAAGTTCTTAGCCTGAGAACTCACTAACTCAGTATTTTTCTTTAATCTCTTGTCTCACATGTGGATAAATGTCAAAATCTCAAACTCCTCAAATATTTGCACATCTCTTCATAGTTCCATTGCTAATTCCTCCTAGTCTTTAAGTTTGAACTATTCTGCTCTGAAACAAAGGTTAAACTCCTTTTGTAAAATTTTATGTTTTTTTCATTTCAAAGCAATTCAAATATTCTAACCAAAATAACAAAATTGCTACCTTTTTTCTTTCAGAGATCACTTTACTTTTCTTTTAGTGATATCTTGAGGGAGGTTCTGAAATACATAGTAAATATATTTGAATGCTTTAATAGTCTGCTATTCCCAACTAAACTATGGTAGGTGATTTAAAGTTGTATTTAATAACATTCATTTAATAAACATATTGCAAGACTAGGTCTCTAGCCTTAAGTATCAGATATTACCAACTAACCATACCAGGTACCAAGACGTTACACCATTTTAAAAATAAAAGTCAGAAATCACTGTTGGTCTATAAAATATCTCAGGATTTCTCAGGGAAAAAGAATAACTACATAAATATGGATCTTTCATATTTAAAGTGTGCTTTAATTTCTACTGACACTTGTTTCTCTTCTGAGTAGAGAAAAATCTCAGTATGATCCGCCTTTTAAAAATAAATCTAAGAAAAAGGAGGCTCCTAAGGAAATTTGGAACTTAAGGTATTTAGGCTTTCTCTCTCTCTCTCTCTCTCTCTCTCTCTTTTGAGTCAGAGTCTTACTCTGTTGCCCAGACTAAAGTGCAATGGGATGATCACAGCTCACCACAACCTCGACCTCCTGGGCTCAGGTAATCCTTCTGCTTCAGTCTTCCTAGTAGCTGTGACCACAGGCATACACTAACATGCCCAGCTATTGATTTTGTGTAAAGACAAACTCTTGCTATGTTGCCTGGGCTGGCAATTCTCCAACCTTGGTCTCCCAAAGTGTTGAGTTTACAGATGTGAGTCACCACACCTGACCAGAACTTAGGCTTCTTCCTTTCTTTCCTCCCTTCCTTGCTTCCAGCTTTACCTGGGAACATGTAAGAAATAAAACCTCTGGAGCAAGTACACACTTACTAAATCAGAAACTCTGAGGGCACACAGAAATATTTGTTTAACAAGCTCTCCAAGAGAGCCTTATGCAGTCCAGATCTATTTGGAATTAAAGATGACAGATACAGCTACTTGCAGCAAGTGTACCGTTGTATTTGTAGGGTGTTTTTCTTGTTCCTATTGCTATATACCTCACTTGATATAACTCACTTGATCAATTTTTTCTTTCACAGATTTTATGAGTTCTGAATATGTTTTTTGTTTTGTTTTTTTTGAGTTGGAGTCTCACTCTTTTGCCCAGACTGGAGTGCAGTGGCCACTCCCGGTCACCACAGCCTCAACCTGCTGGGCTCCGGCGATCCTTCCGCCTCAGCCTTCCAAGTAGCTGGAACTACAGGCACGCGCTACCACGCCCGGCTCATTTTGATTTATTGTAGAGATGAGGGCTCGCCAAGAGCCAGGCGGGTCTCAAACCCGTGGGCTCAGGCAATCCACTTGCCTCAGCCTCCCAAAGGCACGGGATTACAGGCTGAGCCACCGAGCCTGGGGATTTCTGGATATGTTAAGCTAACAACCCTTCTTTGCCTTTTCAATTTTTCTAAATATTCTTACACATATTTTCTTAAAATGTATGACATATTTTGGTTTCTAATTTTTTTCTATTTTTAGAAACAAGGTCTGGCTCTGTTATCCAAGCTGTAGTTTAGTGGCACAATCATAGCTCATTGCAACCTGTGACTCCTGGACTCAAGCAATCCTCTCCCCTTAGGCCTGTAAGTAGTTAAGATTTCAAGACTGTGCCATTACACCTGGTTAATTATTATTTATTTGTGTAGAGACAGGGTCTCACTATGTTGCCCACTCTGGTATTGAACTTCTGGGCTCAAGCAATTCTCCTGCCTTGGTCTCCCAAAGTGCTAGGATTACAGACGTGAGCCACTGCACCTGGTCTGGTTTCTAATTTTATAGTTCCTTAATTTTACATATTTTCTGCTCCAATCATTTCCACATCAGGACTTCTTAAACTTAATGTCCATATAAAACAACTAAGGATCTTGTTAAAATGTGTATTTAATTCAATTATATGAGTGTGGGATCTGAGATTCTGCATTTCTAAAATATTCCTGAATGACCACACTTTGAGGAGCAAAGCAATTATTTTAAACACATCTAGACACAATTTCAGCAAGTGCTTAAACAATTATGCCAAATATACTATCTGTAGTGGATTGAATAGTGACTTCTTCAAAAAAACATACTTACTCAGAACTCTGAATGTGACCTTGTTTGGAAAAAAGATCATTGTGAATGTAATTAAGTCATAGAGCACAAATTGAAATCATGTTAAAGATCACAAGTTGAGATCAACTGGGATTACCTTGGTGTCCTAAATATAATGACAAGTACCTTATAAGAGACAGAGACAAAGATTGGAGTTACACAACCCCAAACCAAAGAACACCTGGAACCACCTGGATCTTTACTGGAAGAGGCAAGTAAGTATTCTCCCCTAGTGCCTTTGGAGTATCTTGTTTCCACCAACACCCTGATATGGAATTCTTAGCATAAAGAACTGAAAGAGAATAAATTGCAATTATTCTAAGCCACCAAGTTTTTAGTGCTAGGAAACTAATATGCTACCACATTTCCACGCTCTGTAAATAAATGCTTCTTTTGTAAGCAATTATTGCTCAACAGTATTACAATTTTCAGAAAGAAGGCATCAAGCACATGATAATTCACATATTGTGCTAGACGATATTTAGAGATATTTAGATAAAATAGACAGTCCTGTGTTCATGCAGTTTAAATAAAAGGGGAAAAGAAACACAACAAACACACAACAAAATAAGTAAGGGAGAATGACAGAAGAAAATAAATGCTATGGAAAAATAAAGCAAGGTAAGAAGTACCAAAAGTGTAATAAAATTTGATGAACATTGATTGAAGTTTTAAATATAGCAGTCAAGGGGAAACTTCAGTGAAAATATGACATTTAAAGAAGACTAGACTATGAAGGAGATGAGGAAGTTATCCATGTAGTCATCTTGTGAAGAGCATTTCAGGTAGAGGAAATGGCCAGTGCAACGGTCAGAGGGGAAGTACCTGATATGTACAAGAAAGAATAAGGAGCTAATATGGTAACAATTCAGTAAAAATAATAATGAAACTAATCATGCAGTAAGTTCCCTACATACAAACCTTTAAGTTGTGAACTTTCAAAGATGCAAATATGCATTCACATGTCCTATTACATAAGTTAATTCATGTGTCTGGCATACATAATCAAGTGTGTGCATCCTCTATAAGTGGTTATGTTTTTATGTACCATCTCCTACCTTCCCTCTCTTCTCCAGTCAGTAGCTCTTTTGTGTTCACTCAATGCCAGCACCTGTGTGCCAGTGGTTATACTGTTCTGTACTACTGTATTTTTCATGGTACTGTAAGATTAAAAATAATTTATTTTTTGTGATTTTTATGTATTATTTGTGTGAAACGTATCATAAACCTATTACAGTATAGTACTATATAGCTGATTGTATTAGTTGGGTATTTAGGTTAACATTGTTGGACTTACGAACAAATTGAACTTACAAACGTGCTCTTGGAATGGAACTTGTTCATAAGTAGGAAACTTGCTGTAATAGCAAATATCAATAGCTAACATTTATTTAGGCTCAGTTTACTATGTGCCAGACAATTCACATGGATTACTTTATTTAATTTTCCTATAATTTTCCCAATCAGAGACTTATATTCATTTTGCAGATTGGAAGGTTGAACCTTAAGAAC
The DNA here is from genome assembly GCF_000164805.1 of Carlito syrichta. Lineage (NCBI taxonomy): Eukaryota > Metazoa > Chordata > Mammalia > Primates > Tarsiidae > Carlito > Carlito syrichta. Next base: position 98,400 of record NW_007031198.1, on the reverse strand, counting down.
TAAAATGACTTTGTTAAGGCTAGATATGTAGCAGGTGTGGAAATCATGATTTATATCTGAAGTCTGACTACGCAGTTCATTTTTTTGATTCTGATACATATTACTCCTAATGGGTGAAATTAAGAAATAGAATTTATTTGGAAGACAAATGGCAAGTATTTAAAAATAATCGTGTAAAATCATATGACCAGAGAATTCCTATTACATCTCTGTCATGTAAAGAGTCTGGAAGATACCATTTCGAGAAGAGAAAAATATCTGAACAAACCAAATTCAACTACTTTATTTGAACTGAAGTTGCAGGGCAACTCTCATCCCAAAATCTGGAGACAGAAGTGAATCCAGAGAGCTATAGCCAAGATGTGCTTACCTAGAGACCTGCCACTGAGCTATAAACTGGTATGAACATTTTAATGATAATTTTGGTAAAGTACTAGAGTGAGAAACTTCAAAAGGCCACAATCTTAAGTGAGTACTCACATGTTTGTGGGTTTTGAAGTAACCCAAAGAACATTACTAAATTTCTACAAAGAAGGGCCAATAAAAACTCGTAATTGTCTTTAAACAGCAGTAGGCATTGTACATACCAAAGGCCTACTTCCAGTGAAAAAGACTTGGAAAGAGTCTGATCCTACATGAATAAAGAACATTTCCTTAAGTTCAGTCTCTTTGTAGCTTTTCCATCTCTCCCAGGTGGGGAAAAAGCAGAAGCAAAAACTGTCATGAAATTACAGACTGGGGCAAAGGCCAATTAAAGATTAAGATTTAACTATAAGAGTGTAGAAATTTTCCTTTCTTCTGCTCCTTACTGCCAAGAAAACAGATCTCCTAAATAATGAAAGTGGATAACAGCTGAAAGGACCACAATATTCACTGAGTACTTATGAGTAATTATCAAAAGCCCCAAGACAACAGATGGCCAAAACAATAGACACTAAAGGAACTTGAAACCTCTGACACTTAGAGCTACAGCAAATATTAAACATAGTCTAACTACTAGCGAAAGTAACATAAAATCTCATGCCAAGGGCTTATTTCCCCCATTTTCTATCACCTCCTGATCTCATGCCCAGATTTCAATAAGAAATTACAATGCATACAAAAATGCAAGAATATCTACACTGTGAAAAGATGAAGAAAGCACTAGAAGCAGACTAATATGAGATCCAGGTATTGAAACTACCAAACAAGAAATTTAAAAAATCATTACATTGATAAGGAATCTAATGAAAAAAAATAGACAACATGTAAAAGCAGATGGCTAATGTAAGCAAAGATGTGGAAACTCTGAGAAAGAATCAGAAGTAAATGCTAGAAGTCACAAATACTGTTATAAAAATGAAGAATGTCTTTGGGGAGATCATCAGTAGACTGGAAATATCTGAGGAAAGAATCAGTGTGCTTCAAGATATGTTAATAGATACCAAATGAAAGTACAAAGAGAAAAAAAATGACTAAAATAGAACAGAACATCCAAGAATTGTTAGACAATTTCAAAAATGGTGTTAACTTATGCATAATTAGAACTCCAGACGGATAACAGAGAGAAAAAGAAACAGAAGAAATATTTGAAGCAATAGTGGCCAAAATTTTTCCAAATTTTTTGACAGATATCAAACCTCAGACCCAGAAACTCAGAGAAATATATCAAAAAGAATAGTAAAAAATTCTTCACCTAAGCATTTATTATATTAAATCTGAAGAAAATCAATGACACATAGAAGACAGAAGATAAAACATACTTATAGAGAAATAAAAATTATAGCCTATTTCTCAACAAAAACAAACCATACAAGAAGAGTGAAATGAAATATTTAATGTGTTGAAACAGAAAAACAAACAGCAGCATAGAGTTCTATAACAGGCAAACTTATCCCTCAAAAGAGGAGAAATAAACACATTTTCAATAACACAAAAAATTGGAAAAAAGTCATCACCAGTAGACCTGTACAGCAAGAAGTATTAAAATTATTCTTCAGGGAGAATAAAAATGACAATGACATAAAATAGAAACTCAAAACTACATTTTTAAAAATCAAAGAAAGACTAAAGATAAATGATATATTTTTTAAAAATTCACTTAGTTGAAAGATAATTTATTAAAGTAGTAAATAAACCATGTATTGGGTGTCTGTTGCATCTACATAAGTGAAGTTAATGCCAGCAGTATCACAAGTGATGAGGATAAGAAATTGTCTATACTCTTTTAGAATGTATCAATACTACACGTGAAGGGCTATAGCATTATTGATGATAGATTTAGACTAGTTAAAAATGTATATTACAAACACAAAAATAATAGAAATTGTACAGTATGTGTATATTCTCAAACCACAATGAAATTAAATTAGAAATCAGTTTAAAAAAGGTAACTGGAAAATCCACAAATATTTGGAGATCAAACAACATTTTTCTAACTGACACATAGGTTAAATAAAAAGCCTGAAAAGAGATTAGAACATATGTTGGAATAAAATGTAAGTCATGACCAAAAAAGTGTTTTAAGTAAATACATAGAATCGAATGCATGCATTAGAAGAGTATTTTTAAAAAATCAATAAACTAAGTTTCCACAATTGAGTAAATATAAAAAGAAGGGTGCTTTAATTCTAAATAAAGCAGAAAAAAGTAGCAATAAAATTTATAGCAGAACTCGATGAGACTGAAAACAGAAAAGCAATAGAGAAAAATCAATGACATCTAAAGTTAGTTTTTTGAAAAAAGCAACAAAATTAATAAATTTTTACCTAGGCGAAACAAAAACAAATAGAAAACACACAAATTACATATATGAAAAATGAAAGTGGGATCATCTCAATTAATCGCATGAATGTTAGCAAGATAAGTGAGTACCACGAGCACATCTCTGCTTATATCTGTTAACTTAGATAAAATTTATCAATGCCGCCGGGCTCGGTGGCTCAGCCTGTAATCCCGCGCCTTTGGGAGGCTGAGGTGAGTGGATTGCCTGAGCCCGCGGGTTCGAGACCCGCCTGGGCAGCGAGGCCTCATCTCTACAATAAATCAAAAAATCAGCCGGGCGTGGTAGCGCGCGG
>NW_007031198.1:73440-95324 GCF_000164805.1 Carlito syrichta | reverse complement strand
CGGCCACTGCACTCCAGTCTGGGCGACAGTGAGACTCCAACTCAAAAAAAAGAAAAAAATTAATCAATGCCTTGCAAGACACAGACTACTAAAACTCACACAAAAGAAGTAAATCATACAAATAGGCCTACATCTATTGAATAAATAATTAGTAACCTTCAAAAAAAGGCATCAAGACCAGATGAATTTCATTAGTAAAATCTCCCCACTTTTTTTTGTTGTTGTTGAGTTGGAGTCTCACGCTGTCGCCCAGACTGGAGTGCAGGGGCCGCTCCCGGCCACCGCAGCCTCGACCTGCTGGGCTCCGGCGATCCTTCCGCCTCAGCCTTCCGAGTAGCCGGAATTACGGGCGCGCGCTAACCACACCCAGCTGATTTTTTGATTTATTGTAGAAACAAGGTCTCACCAAGTTGCCTAGGCGGATCTCAAACCCGTAGGCTCAGGCAATCCACTCACCTCGGCCTCCCAAAGCGCTGAGCCACCGAGCCCGGCGATTCTCCCCACTTTTAATGCAATTGATAACAATTCCCCACAATCTCTTCTACAAAATAAAAGTGTAGAAAGCACTTGCTAACTTATTCTCAGTCATTACTATAATATCAAGTCCAGATTACAAATAAATAAGAAAGAATAACTGTGGCTCAATAAATTTAACATATATAATGCAGCAATCTTCAAAATATATTGACAAACAGAACATAGCGATGTATAAAATAATACACCATGATTAAGTGGGATTTACTGCAGGTATGCAATGCTAGTTTGACATTCAAAATCAATCAGTGCAATCATCAACGTAAGCAGGCCAAAAAAAAACCCAAAAACTTAATCATAGCCATTGATACGAAAAATGCATTTGAATAAAACCTGATTCATTCATACTGAAAACTCTCTCAAAACTAAACGTTGAGAACTTTCTCAATTTGAAATCACCTACAAAAAAGTTGTCTAACATTATACTCAATGAACAAAAACTGGATGCAAGTTTGGCAATGATATCCTCTGTCGCCATCTATATTTAACACTGTACTGAAATAACCGCTAGTGCAGAAAGATAAGAAAAGGAAATAAAAAGTATGCAAATGGGAGAAGTATAAAATAAAATTGTTTTCATTCACAGATGACATGGTTGTGCATATAAGAAAAAATTATCAACTGAGGTGTCCTAGAAATAGTAATTGATTATAAGAAGGTCTCATGATAGAGACAAGGTCAATATATAAAAGTTAATTGTTTTACTACATACTAGCATGTACAATTAGAACTTAAAATTAAGAAAATATTGCCAATTAAAATAGCACAAATACAAACTGAAATACTCAATTATAAATCTAACAAATATGCACAGAAAATAACATATATGCACATTTTATAAGCAGTAAATTACAAACGCTGATGAAAAGTACACTCAAAATGTAAACCTATAGAAAAATATTCCTTTTTCATGGGTTGGGAGAGTCATTATTAATATGTCAATTATTACAGACTTGATACACAGATTCAGCACAATTTCTACGAAAATCTCAGAAAGTAACTGTTCAGAAGTCATCAAAACGGTTAGGAGTTTATATGAAGAACAAAACAATGAGAATAGCCATCATAATACTGAAGATAGAGAGCAAAGTTAGAGAATGCATTGCTTCCTGATTTAAAGAAGTACTATATAATTATAGTAATCAAGACAAAATATTATTGGCAAAATAATAAACGTATAGATCTATCAATTGAAAATGAACACAATAGAGATCCCAGAAATAAGTGCAAACAAATAATGTCATCTGATCTTTGTCAATGGAGCATAGGCAGTTCAAAGGAGAAAGCATGAATTTAAATTAAAATTGTAGAAGCCACCATAAGAGAAAATTTAGATGACTTTTGGTTGGCAATAAATTTTTTGATACAACACCAAAAGCTACTCCAAAAAAGAAAAATGATAAATTAGACTATACTAAAATTAAAAACCACTGCTCTATGAAACACACTGTTAGAGACTCAAAGGACAAACCACAAAGGTGGGAAAATATTCACTAAAAACCTGTTTCATAAAAGATCTCTATATGAAATATACAAAGAAGTTTTAAAACTCAACAATAAAGAAACCAAAAGCTCAATTTAAAAATGAACAAAATATATTTACAGAGTGCTCAACAAAGAAGATACTCAGATGGCAAAGAGGCAATGAAATATGCTCAATATTATTTGTCAGTAGGGAATTATAAAGTAAAACAATAGATACCACTACACCACTATTATAATGACGAAAATCCTAATCACTAATCACAGGGAATACCAGTTGCAAGGATGAATGCAGAGAAAGAGGAACTTGTATAAGTAGCTGGCAAAAATGCAAAATGATATTGCCACTTTGGAAGTCAATTTGGCAATTGCTTTCAAAACTACACATAATCTTAAAGTATGAAATACAAATTACGCTTTTAGATATTGATTCAACTGATTTGAAAAATTATATGCACCAAAAAAGCATGTGAATAGCAGCTTTATTCAAAATAGCTCTAACCTGAAGCAACCAAGGTGTCCTTTAATAAGCAAATGGATAAACAAATTGGGGTGCTTCTACGTAAAAGAAGAGTATTCAGCATTGAAAAGAAAATAGTGATCAAGTCATAAAAAGACACATGACCTTATAAATATATATGTTGCCTATATATGTTCACTTTTTAAGTGAGTCTTAAAAAGGTTGTTCTTACCTTTGGTTTGATTCCTATCACATGACATTCTGAAAATAGCAAAACTATAAGGGCAGTACAAAGATTGCTGGCTGCCAGTGATTCAGGGAAGGGGTTAAAGGGTTGAATATGTGAAACAAAATTTTTTAGAATAGTAAAGTTATTTTGTATGATACTGTAACTGAGGATATACAAAAATAGGTATTTACCTAAATACCTAAATAACTATTGAACTTCACAGCACAGAGTGAATCTTGTTGTGTGTCATTTTAAAACTTAATTGGAAAGTAAGAGAATCACAGAATGGCCGTAGAAGTTAAAAACAAAACATAACAACCCAACTATAATGCAAATGCATCCAACAACTTCTCTGAAGGGGGTGGGGATATGATGCCTTGCAAATTTGAGTTGAGTGCAGTTGTTAAATCAAAAGGAAAATAAAATATACATATGCACTGTACTTTACCTGATAAAACTGTTTCCTACTGAGGTAGAGACAAATATCCTAAACAAAATAATTCCAAATGTTTTATATAGACTGTGCACAGAGACTATTTTTCCAAAGAAGACAACACTAAATGGGGAGGGGAAGAATGGAAGGCAACTGCATAGAAGAGAAAACTGGCAAGAGGTCCCTCATTCTGTTGACAATCTCTACCTCAGCCTATCAATCAAGGTCAAAAATCAACAAAGATAAGTCATAAGCTTTGTGTTGATGTGATGAAAGTGGCACTTTACGTCTGAAACATTCCTTCTCCAAACTTAAAATCCCTGTCTAATTATGAGGAAATTAAAAAAAAAATCCAGTTAAGGGGCATTCTACAAAAATTTTTGATCAGTAAAATTCTTCAAAATTGGCAAAATCATAAAACATGGGAAAAACAAGTCAAGAAGAGCCTGATAGGGCGATCCTTCTGCCTCAGTCTTCCAGGTAGCCGGAACCTCAGATATGTGCCACCATGCCCTGCTGATTTTTTTAATTTATTGTGGAGACGAGATCTCACCATGTTGCTCAGGCTGATCTAGAACCCCTTACCTCAGTCAATCATCTCGCCTATGTTTAATACATATGAATATATGCAGATGTGTGTGTGTGTGCACACACATATATATATGCCTATTTCTTCTTTAAAATTTTTATTATAAATATATGGAATACAATTCAGGGTTAGGTACACAAACATCAGTCATGCAGGTACTCCTGTTGATGAGGTATGCCCCTCACTTCCCCAGCAGTTTCCCTCAACTGCCAATCTCCCCCCCACCAACCGACAGTTTCCCATTACTGCCCATCGCTTTCTTACAGCATTATAATTGTTTTTTTTATTAATCAATATTTTTTATTATGGTTTTGTGGGGTACAGTTAAGGGTTAGGTGTACAATTACATTTCATTCAGGCACCCTGTTGATAAGAGGTGTTTCCCTGTCCCCAGACAGATATTTGCTACTGTTAATTCCATCCCCCCCATAGTTTCCCAGTACTACCAGTCATTTTCTTATAGTATTACATTGGGTGTTCAAGGTCCATTATATGAGTGAGAACATGTGATACTCGGATCTTTGTTTCTGTGAGAGGTCACTCAGTATTATAGACTCTAGTTCCATCCAGGTTGCTGCGAAATTCATGATTTTGTTCTTTTTTATGGCTGTGTAGTATTCCATCGTGTATATGTACCACATTTTTTTAATCCAGTCCTCTTTTGATGGGCAGCATGGTTGTTTCCAGGTTCTTGCTATTGTGAACAACGCTGCGATAAACATACATGTGCAGGTATCTTTTTTATAGAGTGATTTGAGTTCTTCAGGGTATATTCCCAGTAGGGGGGATTGCCGGGTCATATGGAAGGTCGATTTTTAGAGCTTTTAGGAATTACCACACTGCTTTCCACAGAGGTTGCACTAGTTTACACTCCCACCAACAGTGTAGAAGTGTTCCCTTTTCACCACACCCTCTCCAGCAGTTATTTTTTGAGTTGTTGATAATTGCCATTCTGATTGGAGTTAGGTGGTATCTCAATGTGGTTTTGATTTGCATCTCCCTGATGATTAGTGAGGTTGAGCATTTCTTCAAGAAACCATCAAGAGAGCAGGGAGACAGTCTACAGACTGGGAAAAAGTATTTGCCAACTCCAGGTCTGACAAAGGCTTAACATCCTGGATCTACAAGGAACTCAAACGTGCTGAAAAGAAAAAAACAAACAACCCCATTATAAAATGGGCAAAAGATATGAACAGACACTTCACAAAAGAAGACATCCGAGCAGCCAACAAACACGTGAAGAAATGCTCAACCTCATTATAATTGTTAAAGGTCCTCTTATGAGTGAGAACATATGGAACTCTGCTATTTGTTTCTGTGATAAATCACTGAGTATGCTCGACTCCAAATCTACCCAGGTTGCTGCAAAGTTCATATATTTGTCCTCTTTATGGCTACATAATATTTCATTGTGTATATGTACCGCATTTTTTTTTATCCAGTTCAGCTTTGATGGGCAACGTGGTTGGTTCCATGTTTTTGCTATTGTGAATAGAGCTGCAACAAACATATGTGTGCAGGTATTTTCTTTGTAGAATAATTTGAGTTCCTCCAGGTATATTCCCAATAGGGAAATTGCTGGGTCATATGGAAGGTCAATTTCTAGTTCTTTCAGAAATCATCACACTGCTTTCCAGAGAGATTGTACAAGTTTGAATTCCCACCAGCAGTGTAGAAGCGTTCCTTGTCCCCCACATCCTCGCCAGAATCTGTTGTTGCTTGTTTTATTAATGATGGCCATACTTACAGAGGTTAGGTGGTATCTCAATGTGGTTTTGATTTGCATTTCTCTGATGATGAGTGAGGCTGAGCACTTTTTCATGTGTCTGTTGACTGCTCGTATATCTTCTTTTGAGAAATGTCTATTCATGTCTTTTGCCCACTTTTTAAAGGGGCTGTTTATTTTTTTCCCTTTGGTGCATTTGAGTTCCTTGTAGATCCTAGATGTTAGGCCTTTGTCAGATATACAGTTGGCAGATATTTTTTCCAATTCTGTGGGCTATCTTCCTGCTCTCTTGATGGTTTCTTTTGCTTTGCAGAAGCTCGTTAATTTGATGAGGTCCCACTTGTTTATCTTTTTTCTTAAGGTATTGGCCTTTAGTGTTCTGAATAAGAATTGTTCACACTTCCAGACTTTAAACACTACTATAAGGCTACAGTAATCAAAACAGCCTGGTACTGGTACAAAAACAGGCACATAGACCAATGGAACAGGATAGAGATTCTGGAAGTAAAGCCTCAATTCCTCAACCAATTCATCTTTGACAAAGCCTCTAACAACAACTACTAGGGAGAGGAAAATCTATTCAGTAAATGATGCTGGGAAAACTGGCTGGCCACATGCAGAAGACTGAAATGGGACCCCTACCTATCACCATACACAAAAATTAACTCTAAATGGATCAAAGACATAAACATAAAACCTCAAACTATAAGAATCTTAGAAAATGCAGAAGACACCCTTATGGAAATATATGCCTATTTCTAAATAAATTTATATATATATCTTCTGTACTCTTCTTGTTCTTACTAATTTAGTCAGATTTGATTTGATTTACATAGTTTATGATGAGTGGTTTCTATGTAGCCTAGCCATTCAGAAGTTACTATAGAACTCGCAATGAAGAAAGACTGTCTTCATTTAAAAATTTAAAAATATATATATTAATAACTATTGCACCTCCACAATAAAATCATGAGAATCAATGCTGTGATGATAAAGGCGGTTTTAACAAATGAAAAACTATAGTTACTCAGGGCACATTACATTATCCAAATGTGTGGTTGGATTTCATTAGTACTTTGTTACATTACTTGCACTTAAGAGCACTTAAAATAATCACAGAGTACTTAGACTTGGAACCCTCTTTTAATTTTTAAGATAAATTACAATTAATTTTCACAAACTCATGCAGCAAATATTTTATGGTATATTACTGAGCAAGAAACTATACTCCTGATGAATTTAGGCAGGTAATAGGTAAGAAAGATAGAAGGTCACTTGTAAATACTTGGGAGCATTTTTTTCTCCAAAATGGAAACCTAAAATAGCAGCATGGGATTTTATGAGCAAGAGAAATATTTGAGAACAAATTTTTACATATGTTGTATATATAATATTCATAATAAACATATAGTATGTATATTTAAATATAATATATACTTTAAAAGTTTTCTATATAGATTTTTAAAAAAAACTAAGGTAACAAAGACAGGGAGAAATAGGGAAGGTAAGGAAGCCGCCTGTCCAGTGACCTGATTTTGGGATCACTGGAAAAACTTCTGCCTAACACCTAAGTCCTAATCCATCATTGATAGAAGTCTTACACGCTCTTATAACTCATGGCACTGCTATTTTCACAACGCTTATATTCCTGGGATGAGACATGTATAAGTACATATTTAGTATATGCGGTGAGTTAAGAGACTAAAAATAAGTTCAATTATTTCAGAGAAAAATCAGTGACAACACTAGCCTCAGGATGGCAAAAATTTATTGCAAAACACAATAGGTTTACAAAAAGAGAGACAACTAGTGTACTAAGAAACTTTCCCCAACTTTAAAGTTTTGTCTAATCACAAACTTAAAACAGAATCTACCTGCCACCCTTGGGACACTGGATACTTCTACAAGCAGTTCCAACCAATTTCATTTGCTGAAAATGAAGCCTATTTCCAACAGCCTTAGGTATTAAAAACAAAACAAAACAAACAAAAGTTCTGAGCGATTGTAAAGGAAAATGAAGTAAAGAAGAATGTAGTGTGTGCCAATCAGACCTCTAACATGAGTACTCCACATTTATATTATTAATATAGTAACATAACATTTAATACATGTTTCTATAAATGTAGAATAGATAGTAAGGTAGATGATAAGTTGTTAGATAGATGAGAGATGGATAGATAGACAGATAGATAGATAGACAGACAGACAGATACACCTCTATCTATATAGGATTTCATGCAGCAAAAATGTCTTACTGGTAAAAAAAAAAAAAAGGTTGAAACTCCATACTCTTCTGGAATTCTTAGCTTACAGCACCCAGTTTTAAACTGTCTTCAGTGCTTAAAGACAATGTAGGTCACCCTATCAAAACTGTATTGAGTGACAGCTAAAACATGGAGCATAATGATATATAATGAGCACCATTTCACTTATGTTCTTCTATGGACCTGCATAGTAGTAATGTTGTGATAATTAAATAGGATTTTTTTTTAATGATATGACATTCACTAGTAAATACTATTTAGAAAGAAAGCTAGAAAAATGATAACATTAGTCAGGCAATAATATAAAACATTTAACATTTTATTCAGTCTAAATATGGTGATTGCCTAAAAATTATTTCTTTTGGCAATATAATACTGCCAAAAGAAGTCTATTTCTTTCGAAACTGACAAACCGCTTTCTGCAATTCAAACAATGACACTTTCATGCCTAAAAGAGGAGGGACAATAGTGATTGCATCTCTTAATGAGCAGCAATGGGACACTATGACTCCCTTAACTTAAATGTGCTAAGGTGAAGGCACTGTGCAAGAGGTGGCTGTGTCAGAGTTAAAGAGCTACAGGCATTTGAGGCTTACAAGGGAAACCAGAGAAGCTGACTCACTGAAGGTTTCTTCTTCAGAGATAAACCAGAAAACCATAAAGGAAAAACAATGGGAGAAGTGAAGAGAGACGGAGATAGAAAGAAATTGGTTTCCTCATTTAGATGCATCCATTATGCAACACAAACCTGTATTTCTGTAAAACTACCTTCTGTCTAAAAGGGACACAAAATAAAATAATGAAATTTATAATTTATATTAAAAACTTTGCTTAATGTATCAAAAGATTTCTATTGCTTTTCCAAAAATATTCCCTAGAAGTATATTAGTTTTAATTTCCATGGTTATATTTCTAAAGGTACCTTAGATTTAACAGATTAAATAAAGAAATGTGCCTATTTTATATTATACACTTTGAAACTTGAGGTAATCACTAACTTCATCCATTTTAACATAGATTGCTCTAAATTTGGGTCTATGGCATTTTTTCCCACATCCTGTGCCCTCCACACCCCCCCACATACCCTATCACTCATTGTGAAAGTATGCATATTTAAAGTGTAGGATTATCCACTTTAGAAATGTACTAACAAGGGGGAAAAAAACCCAAAATCTCTTCTTATGGAACTCAATTTTTAAAAAATAAATCACTCATATGTTCTCTGAAAATTTTGAACACAAATTTCAAATCTACTCTAAGGTAAAAAGATAAGACATCACCATTAAAAACAATTATGAACAAAAAAATAAAGTGGGAATAGACAAGGGAGCATGGTTAGATTGTCTAAAGTATAATCAATACAAAGCAAACTTTTATGCTTATTCCTAACTTCGCAAAGAATTTAAAGAGTGAGAAAGCTAAAGAAAAAATAAAACAAAATTTCCTTATTGGAAAATTAAATGTCAAACACATATACTAAAATACCTCTGCTATGGGCTAAATCGTGTCTCCCACCAGAATTCATGTTGAAACCCTAAGCCTAGTAAATCAGAATATGACTATATTTAAAGATAAGTCCTCTAAGAGGTAATTAAGTTTAAATGAGGTCATTGGAGTGGATCAAAATACAATGACAATATCCTTTTAAAGACAGAGAAGACGAGACTAGAACACACACACATATATATATACACAGAAAAAAGATGGCATGACATGCCGGGCTCAGTGGCTCGGCCTGTAATCCCGCGCTTTGGGGGGCCAAGTTGAGTTAATTGCCTGAGCCCCTAGGTTCAAGACCCTCCTGGGCAACTTGGCGAGACCTCATCTCTACAATAAATCAAAAAATTGGCTGGGCGTGGTAGTGCGCTCCTGTAGTTCCAGCTACTTGGAAGGCTGAGGCGGAAGGATCACCAGAGACCAGCAGCTCGAGGCTACGGTGGCCGGGAGTGGCCACTGTACTCCAGCCTGGGAGACAGAGTGTGAGACTCCAACTCAAAAAAAAAAAAAAAAAAGATGGCATGACAATACAAGAAGAAGATTACCACCTACATGCCAAGGAAAGAGGTCTCAGAAGAATCCATCCTGCCAAAACGTTGGCAGGTCTTTTGCTTCCAGAACTGTGAGAAAATAAGTTTTTGTTGTTTAAGCCAATGAGTCTATGGCATTTTGTTATGCCAGTCCTAGGAAATTAGCACAAAATCTTTCATGTTTTTATCTCTCAGCTCTAATAATGAAAAAAAAATCAAAAAGATGTTTCATTTTGCACAAAGATGATGCAACAAAGCAGATGCTACAGTGATCTAAAGCCCTTAGTATAATTATCAAGATTTAGTCACAGGTAAGCTTATAGAATAAGTAAAAGTACACAGAAAACATGGTACACAGCACTTTTGACTCATGCAGCCAAAGTGTAGTGTGGTACCCACAGGAATTTAGAAAATGTAAATTTTTGAAAAAGAATGAATTAAAGTTCTTTTCATAAAGCAGAATGACTAAAGTACTGTGGTACTATCAATAAATTGTTAATGGTTGAAATTTAATACAATTATCATTTATCAGGTGTTTTTAAAAAGTTGTGATTTAAGTAAACATAAATGAGTTATATACCTGGGAAATATTATTTAATAATTATTCTTTTTTTTTTTTTTTGAGTTGGAGTCTCACTCTGTCACCCAGACTGGAGTGCAGTGGCCGCTCCCGGCCACCGCAGCCTTGACCTGCTAGGCTCCGGCGATCCTTCCGCCTCAGCCTTCCAAGTAGCCGGAATTACAGGCGCGTGCTACCATGCCCGGCTGATTTTTTGATTTATTGTAGAGATGAGGTCTCGCTGCCCAGGCGGGTCTCGAACCCACGGGCTCAGGCAATCCACTCACCCCAGCCTCCCAAAGGCGCGGGATTACAGGCTGAGCCACCGAGCCCGGCTTAATAATTATTCTTTTCCGGGGAATGAGTATAGTTTATTTTTCCTTGCTGCCCAAACAAGGCATCATATAACATAGGCTTAGTCACTTGAAGAAAATAAAGCAGCTTTTACTTGGCTCATTGCAAAGCCAAAATATAACAGAATATAATAAAAATCTTAAAATAAATTTGTGCAAAATCATACACATGGGTCATTTCCTGCAATGATGTGTTGGTTCCTCAAAATCTCTAGAGTTCTGGAAGAAACAAAATGCATATTTTTATTGGCAAATCTGAGTATCAGTGAGCAGGGTTTCTACTAATTTCCAGTGATACGTGATTGCACATTTCCAAGATTGTCATGAGAGAGGGACAAGGACTCAGAAAACACCTCCCCAGACACATTTCATGGAATTTGTCTCTGAGCTGCTGCTGTGATCTGAGAAGGACACATGTGACTGGAGTTTCAGAATTTCATAAGACCAGGCCTTTCCTAAAGAGATACTTGAGATGCAACCAGAGCACATTATTGATTAACAGCTCATGCTGAAGTTAAAGACAGAGTGGTTTTGAAATGCAAGTCTCCAGCCTTTTAGTTTTCTTCTCCTTACATTTCCTTTGCACACAATTCATTGTTGAAGAGATTTTTAAAGCATAGCCAGAACTTTTAAGAGCTAGCATTTCTGGTTTCAGGATGTCTAAGGAAGGCAGAATTTCTACAAGATAAAAAGATTTTTATTCATTGCACTTCAGTCACTACAAGAAGCTCTGGTGTCAAAAATCTTACCCTCAGTTTGCCTGACTCTCACAAGTCTTATTCTCTGAAATTTGAATCATTTTCTGTTTTCCTTCCATTCCATTTACTCCTTTCTGTAATTAAACTTTTAAGTTTGTTCTGAAAGGCAATAAACACAAATGAAAAAAAACAAACAAAACAAGAACCACTCCAGTAAGTTTATTCCTTGGGTCTCAGGTTTCTTACCTGAAAGACAGATAATAATTTTCAAGTCTATTTTAGTTTAAATTTTTTAAAAAGTTAAAAAATATAGCATATAGAATATTATTTACTAATTCCATTAAGAATTAAATCCTTTCAATGGCGATTTAGCCATTGAATTAAAGCCAGTAACTTTGCTTAGTTCTTATTTTCAGTGTCATCGACATGACTTTTGGCATAATATTTTTGCTCAGATGCTACATGACATGGCCAGTTGTAAAAATTGACACATAGTGTGGGAACACTTTACTGGGAACACTCTCAATCAGTAATAAACAAACTTCATAATACAGTTGACACAATCTGAGTTGTACCCACAGTGGATATAGCCAATGTCTAGAATGGACATGACCCTGTGAAGTTCATGAACCCAAGAAACCATTGACTGCAGCAAGTGGCAAAACTGATCGCAAAATTTATTTTTACTGAAAACTGCCTCCCAGACCTAAGACCCTTGAAGCCTTTGCAAGTGTATTGGTTTACTATTTGCTGTCATAACAAAGTACTACAAATTTAGTGGCTTAAGACATCATACAGTTATTGTCCTACAGCTCTATAATGTTCAGAAATCGAAAATGGAATCCACTGCACTAAAGTCAGGTGTCTGCAGGGCCATATCATTTTCCAAGGGCTCTAGTGAAGAATCTACTTCTTGTCTTTCTGACTCTCCTCCTACTTCTTCATCTAAGAACCTCCATGATTACACTGGGCTCACCTGGATAATCCATTATAATCTCCCTGTCCTAATATCAGCTAATCAGTATCCTTAATTCCATCTTCAATTTTAATTTCCCTTTAACATGCAACCTAACATAATCACAGGTTCCAGAATTTAAGGTTTAGGCATCAGAGAGGGCCATTTTCCTTCACACTTGTGGAAGAATTCTCATTGGACAAAAGCTCCAAATTTACAAAAATAAAATAGCTGTAATACTAAATATTTTGGTAGGAAGAAAAAAAAATAACACAACAAAAAGCAAAAAGTGAAAACAGGAGTGATCTGTGGCTCAATAATCACAGATGAGAGGCCAACCCAACTTCAAAGCCACATTAGTTGTCACGTCTACATCCGTGATGCATAACTATACAACTTCCATTTTCAGCATCAGAATATAATATCCTAGTGATCTGAGAACCACCAAAGTATGTTTGGAAGAGTAGGAGAAAAGAGATTGATGTCTTATGGCAGCTAGAGAGATTACAAAAAAAAAAAAACACTGATGAAATTGTGCTGGTGGATGCTGACATAAGAATTTGTTATTGTATACCTCTCCTGGTCATTTTTTCTTAACTCTGACTCCACAATGAAATAATCTGTATAAACTTTAAAATTATAGAAGAGTTGACATCTTTCCCAAAGATGATGATTCAGTAAGACCTTGGATGCTGAGATATACAATGCCAAGTTTGTGAAGCTCTGTCCATTTTAGTCCCTGAGCTTCTTAAGTTTAAGGTCAATATAATTTTTATCTGTAGCTCCATCATCAATCACAGGTACTCAGTGGATGCTAATATAATGACTGGATATAGTAGCACAGTATTATAGAACACCTGACATGGTCGTGGAATAGAATTATACCTTGGAGTGCAAATTCTGTCTATGATTATTTTAGTATTATGCAGGGATTCTAGCTATTCGCACAATCTTTTTGAGATTTTTAAAAATTGCATCAGAATTAATAACTTGATACAAACAGCAAGCATTTCTTGACAATTCCATCTGTAACATCTGTAACCTCTGTGTCTCTTCGTTCTCTAATCATGCTTTATTTTCTCATAACCACTGAACACATATGTGTCAGTTTGTTAATGGACGCTTTCATCACTACAATGTAAACCCAGGAGGTGGGGTATTACTAGCTTATTTACTGCTTGTGCATAGGACCTAGAGCAGTGTCTCCTGAGAGGTATGTATTCAATAAATATGTACTGAATGAAAAATTATGTAATATGATAAAAAATTATAAAAATTGTACAAAAATGTGCATATTAAATGCTTCATTAGAGAAAACAAAGCAAGAAAATTCTCAGGAGTTATAGGAGCTTTAACACAGCTATCTTGCCACAAAATGCTGAAATCAAGCTGAAGCAACGGACGCATATTTTCATTCAAATGTAGTTTCCTCTAAATTGTAGGGTAACATCACACTGAAAAAGCTAACATAATCCTTTTAAAAACATTATTTGAATTATTATTTTGCAAATGAATTATTAATTGCTTACAGTACAAATGTTGTTCAGTCTATTATATTTTAATACTCACTGAGTTTAGCTAATATTTTAATCCAACAAAATCATTCCTATGGTGTTGATCAATACTATGGTTAATCAAACCACAGGAATAGGTCTAAGAGAGGTAAAAAAAGACAAAAAGACTACAGGAAATTCTGTACAACATATAACCAAAAAAGAGCATTTAATGAAATATTTCAAACAAAAAAGGTAAAATAAAAGGAAAAATAGAGAGGGAATCTATAGATTAAAAAATATTTTAAAAAACATTTCAACAGATATGTGAATCTTATTTAGATTCTGAATACAGCACTTATTCAGGGTTAGGGAACAGGGGGCAAGGATGGGGTAAGAAATGAAGAGTATTAAGGTGATGCCGAATGAGCAGTTCAGGTATTTCATCATGTCATTTAAGCCACAGAGAGAAGGAAAGCAACAAAAAGTACTAAAAAAAATGAGTACTTGGGAGAAAATATTTGAATACTAAAAGTCTTTCTGGAGTTCAGAAACAGGCAGAGTTACAGTATAAATTGAGACACTAAAGGATAAGTATCTGTTATGAGAAACTAGGTTAAATGACGTTCAGATTTCCAAGATAGTATATCTGTGGATCCAGGTGGCTATTATGTGAGTGGGTGACTCAAGAAAGTAGTAGACATTATGAACAGTCCGGGAGGTGAAAGATATGTTAGTAGTATTTTGAGTAGCAAGGATGACCCTTGAAATTAGTCACAAATTGGAATGAAAACAAGGAGCCACACATAAAAATTTCTGCCAGTATGCCGGGATAACCATTAGAATGAAGAAGTTCTCTGTTTCTTTTTACATCCAGATCAGCAGGAAAAGACAGAGCAATGCACATTGTTGATCACAACAACCAAGCTCAAAGTAGTTGCCTCACATATTGAAATATAACTTCATAAAAGATAAAATGATAAGTCTCACCTCAGTATCAAATAAACATGTGTCAAGAAATGTTTTCTGTTCATTAATGAGAGCTTCAAGATAGTCTGAAGAGGATTTACAATGCCAGAATAACCAAAACTTTAATCCCTGGGGTTGCCAATTCCCTCTGAAGAAATATATAGGTTAGTATGCAACTTTACTAAGACAAATATAATTTTAATATATAAAATATAACTAGTGGACTAATTACTTTTCCCATGATAATCCTCAGGTGGCTTTCACTCCTTTTTGACATCGAAGGTGCCTCTTAGAAGTTTGCCTTACTTCAAAAAGGATGAGCAATTACCCTGACAATCAGAATAATTACTCATTCTAAAGTACTAACTTTTACACAGAGGTTGACAAAAAGATAATGAAGTTTATATAAAACAGCCAACAAAATCTGAACCTCAGAAGTGTCATCTAATCACTCAGCAATGACAAGAGCTTTTGGATAAAACGAAATGAAGAATAGAATTTTTAGACTGTTCTCTATCTCCACTGTTGTCACTTTCATCTAAGTCAATATAATGTCATTCTACATTTGTTCATCTTGTCAGTCTAGTTGTTCAAATGCCAAATTTCTGATTTCTCTCTCAAAAAAGGCCTTACCTAAACTTTAATATACATACCAGTCACTTGCTATTGTAAAACCTTGTTTCTTTTTATTTGTTGCACATATAATTGCATATTTCCTCATTTGTGTAGATGTGTGATTATTGTTTAACTGTTTAAAGTGGACTTTAGAGTATAATCATTGTCTCTTATTCTTCCACTGTATTATCAGTGTCATTTAAAATGATGCCTGGCCCAGAGAAGATATTTAATAAATACTTGTAGAAAAATGAAGAATTTTAGGTCTATCAGTTTTGTAAATATTATCAATAACTATGATGAGATGTAAGCATATTTCTAAACAAAATTCTTCTGAAGGGTGGTTAGAGATTTATAACTTTTGCATTTGGTGACTCATCCATGAAATAGTAATAACTGTGCAAAAATGTACTCTCATATCCAAACATCTAATGCTCTATCTCATAGCTGTCTTCATTTCTGGTAATGAGAATTAGTGTGATTTTATCTTTCTTCATGGCTAGGAAATGGCTTAGCAAATCCTTCACCATGGCATTATATATAATATTCAAACTTCTGTGGAGAATTAAATTGTGAGAAATAGCCTGAGGGAAGTTGTTTCAGAATACTAAAAGAACAACAATTTGTTTTTTGCTAATAGTCCTAACTCCCAAGAAAAAAAAAAAGCAGCCTTATGTTAACATTTATCTAAATCAACTCAGGAGTTCATGATAACATGACATTCATATAGAACAGCACTGTTTTCTCTAAAGTAGAAGTTTAGAATCCAGAAATGGCAGCTCCCCCATACTGCTTCATAGCAGGCAACTAAGACTCATGTAGACAATAATATGCACTCACTCACTAAGCTACAACTTTCCTTCAAAATGACTATCACCACACTTGACCCTAGATAAATAGGGATCCCTGTTTTTTTAGTTGTTACTGTGGTTATATATCATGGTTTCCCAAACAGAGTAAATAATCTTTATCCTCTTTAAGATAAACAGCTCAATTTTCAAAAGATCCTAGAAGTTCTCAGTGAACTGTTTATGCATTTTGGTGACATTTAAAAATTTTGTCTAAATATATGTTTAAAGTTCCTAAGCTCAAAACTAATTTTTAGAGACTACTGAGACAATGGCACATATTGAACATGCCCATAATTGCATATTTGCATGATTATTTACAATAGATCAGAAAGAAATATTACAAAATGCAGATAATGACACCCATCTCAAAGTTATGCTTACACAGGTATTAAGGTAATCTTGTAATAAAATAAATACAGATATTTTTATTTTGCTTTCTAGAATTTCATTTTCTGTAAAATACAAATAAAATCCAGCATTAGGAGAGGAGGATATGATGAGTCTCTTCCCTTATATCTCAGTCGCTTTGTTTTTGAAAACAGAATTATTGATATCCAGAAGTACATGACACATATTTTAGTTTTTCCACCCTTTGATTTTATGTACACACCTTTATACTCACTTTATCTTTTCCTCTTTCATTACCATCACCTCAAATAAGACAAAACAGTATTGCTGAGATCAGATGTCCTTACACACAGGAAATCTTTTGAATAAAAGAGTTAAAAATAGAACTTTTTTTTTCAAAAAAACTTTATCAGTGATGAGGGAATATCTGCTTTTTTTCATTGCATTATGCAAAAACCCTGCCTCCATGAAATGCAGAAATGGAGCTTAATCAAGAGAGATATGTCCTCTCTTAGTTCTGTCAGAGGCAAGGGTGAGAGGGGAAAGAAGAAAAGCACAGTTAAGGGAGGAAACCTCCCCTTTCACAATCTCTGATCAAACCAGTAAAACGAAAAAAAAAAAAAGAGCTTCCACATTCTTCACTTCTTACCACACAAGATTTTTTTTTCTTACCCAGGAGAATCATCCACAAAGAAATAATATTTTTGAAATACAACCCTATGTTATCCTGTAATAAAGTATATTATAACATATGTTATTTCTTTATGTCGACAGGATCGAGATGCACATGCTATATACCAAGATTTTATTTGCCAACCTAGACATTAGTTACAACATCATTATTCAGTTCACCAGCTTACTTGTGATAGATATCAATTTTGTAAAATTTTATCATGCTTAACATTCAACAGCAAAAATTTTTTTTTAAGTTTGGTCATTAACAACAAAACCACAGATTGAAATTTTACATATTCCCCATAGTAATTACATTATAAAATAGTACAGTCAGTTCCTTTCTTAACATTTATCTAATGTCTAAGCTACCTCAAAGAGGCAGAATTTCAGAGAAATTGATAGAATGGACAGCTTTGAATAAATGTCTGTGCAGGGGAGTAAACATAGCATTTTTCTCATTTTCACTGATGTAATTTTCAGTCCAAATCCAATGTATGTAGATGAACTCAACGATCAAAAATTCCCTGAATTCTGCTATTTTTCTCCTGACTTTATGTGGACACTTAATACTAAAATTCGGTATGGTAGTCTCTGTTTACTCTTCCCTCTTCCTATTTGATATTAGTTTGTTAGAGTTACTAGTCTTATTCAACTTTTTTGGTTTTCCTTCCTGTTTATTAGCAGAATTGTTGCTCTTTCTCTCTGTCTCTTTCTTTTATGGTGCATCAATTGGAATAGACATCAGGGGTAATGGTTTCGTAAGACTTCCATCTTGTAAGTGCGTTTTCACAGCAGAGGTGAGATGGGGGTGTTGGTTGGGGAAAGAACTGGTGGCAAAGTAATGAATACATAAATGAATAAATCGTGAAAGAACTGCTAAACATTCAGATGATATGAATCTGCATACTATTTTTTTATTTGCCTGTACAATATAGTGTGTCATTAGTGACATTATTTTTATTTTATTTATTTATTTATTTTTGAGTTGGAGTCTCACTCTGTTGCCCAGACTGGAGTGCAGTGGCCGCTCCCGGCCACCGCAGCCTCGGCCTGCTGGGCTCCGGTGATCCTTCCGCCTCAGCCTTCAAGGTAGCTGGAATTACAGGCATGAACTACCATGCCCGGCTGATTTTTTTATTTTTATTGTAGAGATGAGGTCTCACCAAGTTGCCCAGGCGGGTCTCAAACCCGCGGGCTCAGGCAATCCACTCACCTCGGCCTCCCAAAGCGCGGGATTACAGGCTGAGCCACCGAGCCTGGCCGACATTATTTTTAAAATAAGTTAACAAATTATAATATATAAAAATGAAGTCAAATCACAAAGATTTAATTCAGTACATTTTCATGAGTCAAATACAATTTTATATATAATATATATATATATGTATATGTATATTTAAGAAGTGATCCATTATTAGGATAATGCAAATGAAAACTACATTAAGATACCACTTCACATTCAGTAAAATGACTATAACATAAAAGACAGGTAATAATAAGTGTCAGCAAGGATATGGAAAATTTGGAACCCTCATACACTGATCTTTAAAATGCTTAATGGTGCAGCTGCTCTGAAAGCAGTCTGACAGTTTCTCAAAGTTTTAAGCATATTATGTTGCCCTATGACCCAGTAATTCCTCTTTCTGGTATAAGTCAAAAGACTTCAAACACGTGCCCACACAAAATCTTGGTTGGAATTGGCAGCTGACATAAACTGCTAGGGGAGGGAGAGGCATACCTCATCAACAAGGGTACCTGCATAATCAACATTTGTATACCTAACCTTGAAATGTACCTCACATCTTTATAATAAAAAAAATGCCCCCACAGCATTACTCATAATAACAAAAAAGTGGAACTATCCCAAACTGATGAATGGAGAAACATCACATATCCATATCATGGATATTTGCATTGAAAATAAGCTAAATGAAAGAAATCACAAAAGACGGTATATTGCATAACTTTATTTATAAAAAAATTTCAGAACAGGTAAGCCTATACAGACAAAAAATAGATCAACGGTAGCCTAGGGCTAGGGTGGAAAATGAAGGGGAGTGACTGCTAGCAGGCATGGGTTATGTGGCAGCCGGGCAGGGGGCACAACTCTGAAATATGTGAGTTATATGCCAATAAAGCTGTTATTAGAAAACAAAATATCTGTTCTAAAGTAAGTGCAATACCTTATATTTATATATAATAATGCCAAAGAACAACAAAATAATCAAGAAATAGAATACTACTGTTGCAGTAGACAGATCCTAAGGTGTTGTCCAATTATCTGACTCATGAATTCACACCATTGTGTATCCCTCTCTCCTTAAGAAAGGACGAGACATTTGTCTTGTTTATGGCCAACAAATTGCAACAAAGGTGATAATATATGACTCGTAAATAAGTTATGTTATATGGCTTAGATAATGAGATGTCACTTCTGTGCTTATATTGTGTTATACAAGACTGTCTTGTAAGGTTATCTCACTTTCCTATTGGTATCGAAGAAGCAAGCAGCCATCTTCTCAACTGTCTATATAGGTGTATGCATTTTAAGGAGTTATAAGTAGCCTGATGGAGCTGAGGGTCACAGTTCAATAACAGTAAGGTAGTGAATTCTACTGATTTGAGCCTGAGCAGACTCTTACCCAGTTGATCCTACAGATGACTTCTCCAGTTGACATCTCTACTGCAGTCTGATTAGATTCTGAAGTGGAACAACCAAACTATCTGGTATTCTGATGCACACAAGCTATGCTATATTAAATAAATGTGTTTGTAAGCTATTCAGCTTAGCTTGTGGTGATTTGTCATACAGCAATAGATCACCAATTTTTTCTCTCCTAAGCACCCCATTGCCAAAGATAACCAATATCTTAGTATCTACCATGTTGGAATAATATAACTTTCCATTGTGTGAACACACTATAATCTTTTAAAATCTATTTTATTGTTCATTTACATGAGAGATGCTTCTAGTGTTTGAATTATGTTGCTCTGAACATTATTTATTTACTTATTTATTTATTTTTGAGTTAGAGTCTCACTTTGTCACCCAGACTGGAGTGCAGTGGCTGCTCCCAGCCACCACAGCCTCGACCTGCTGGGCCCCAGCGATCCTTCCGCCTCAGCCTTTCAAGCAGCTGGAACTACAGGTGCACGCTACCACGCCCAGCTAATTTTTTTTTTATTTATTGTAGAGATGAGGTCTCGCCAAGTTGCCCAGGCAGGTCTCGAACCCGTGGGCTCATGCAATCTACTCACCTCAGCCTCCCAAGGCTCAGGATTACAGGCTGAGCCACCGAGCCCGGCAACTCTGAACATTCTTAATCATGTTAATGTCTTTGGGTGAAGTACACACAAGCACATATTTATATTGGATATACCTATAGATACAATTTGGGGTCAGAGAAATACAGAGCAGTAATATATTCAGAATTATCAACGCGTAGAAAACTGTCAGGTTTCCATAGTAGTTACACTTTCACTGGGAAAGTATTTGAGTCACTCTACATCTTTTATTTTTCAGATAGTTTTAATTTTAGATATTTAGAGATTCAAACTTTATCTCCTTTTTTATACCTATATGTAGTGTTTGTTCAATAACATCATACACAACATAAATATTTGTTAAATGAGTAAACTACTCACATAGGTAGTCATCCCTCTCTACCCTAGGCACTTAAAAAAATACTTCTAGAGTGAAGTGACTGACACATGGTTAATGGTGTTGAAGTTAAGCTTTCTGACATTATTTCTGGCCAATTTGTGAAAATTTGTATAACTCATCCTAGCTCATAAAAGGTAAAATCAGAGAAATAGCTTATCAAATTATACTAGAATATGTGTTTTATAGTACCCTAAGTAGTTTGTGTTTGAAAAGTAAGTGGATTCTAAATGTAGAAATAAAGGGAAGCAAGAAAACCCACACATGCTTTGTTATTCTTTCTTTTTTGTTTAATTGTGGGATACAATTCAGGGTTAGGTAAACAAATATTCACTGTGCTGGTACCCTTGTTGATGAGGTGTGCTCCCCCTTCCCCAGGCAGTTTCCCACTACTGCCAATCTCACCTCTCCATGCTCCCCCACCCCCACCACACCCCTGCAGTTTCCTGCTACTGTCAATCCTTTTGTTATAGTATTTTCCATAGTTGTTCAACATCTACTTGTGAGTGAGAACATGCGATACTCAGTTCTTTGTTTCTGTGAAAGATCACTCAGTGTTATAGACTCTAAGTCCATCCAGGTTACTGCGAAGTTCATGATTTTGTTCTTCTTTATGACTGCATAATATTCCATTGTGTATATGTACCACATCTTTTTTTATCCAGTCCTCTTTTGATGGGCAACACGGCACACATATGTTTTCACAGCATTGTTCACAATAGCAAGAATATTCTAACTTTCCTCAATCATGTGGGTCAAGTATTTCTCAGTAATAATATTAGGTGGATGGTTCTTAAATCTGATGGCTTAGAACTTTTCCTTCAGTTGTTCTCCTCTGCAATATTAAGTATTGGATTGTGTGGTAGAATGTAGGCTGATGATTAAAAAAACACTATATATTTATATCAATATTATATGTGTGTGTGTATATATATATATATATATATATATATATATATATAA